>NC_058381.1:32545017-32702517 GCF_018350175.1 Felis catus | reverse complement strand
GCAATATTTTTAAAAGGTTAGAAAAACAAAATAAAACAAAACTAAAGCAGAATATACAATGGAAACTGTTTGTAGCCTGCAAAGTCTTGAACATTTGCTATATGGTCAATTACATTAATTATGTAATTATATATTTGCTATATGCATTTGCATTATGTTGGCTATATGGTCAAATTACATTTGCTCTATGGTCATTTACATTAGTTCTGACTTTTTTATGACTGAGTGATATTCCAGTGTAGACATATACCACATCTTCTTTATCCATTCATCAGTTGATGGACACTTGGGCTGTTTCCATAATTTAGCCATTGTAGATAATTCTGCTGTATACATCGCTGTGCATGTATCCCATTGGGTAAATACCTAGGAGTACAATTGATGAATCATAGGGTAGTTCTATTTGCAACTTTTTGAGGATGCTCCATACGGTTTCCCAGGGTGACTGCACCAGTTTGCATTTCCACCAATAGTACAAGAGGGTTGCCCTTTCTCAACATCCTTGCTAATACCTGCTGTTTCTTGTGTTGTTGATTTTAGCCATTCTGATAGGTGTGAGGTGATATCTCATTTGCAGTGACATGGATGGAGCTATAGAGTATTATGCTAAGCAAAATGTCACAGAAAGACAAATACTATATGATTTCATTCACATGTGGAATTTGAGAAACAAATGAGTACAGGAGAAAGAAAAGAGAGAGAGGCAAACTAAACAACAGACTCTTAACTGTGGAGAACAAACTGATGGTTCCCAGAAGGGAGGTGGGTGGGGGATGGGTTACATAGATCATGGGGATTAAAGAATGCACTTGTGATGAGCACCAGGTGTTGCATGGAAGTGTTGAATCACTATATTGTACACCTGAAACTAATACTACACTGTATTTAACTAACTGGTATTTGAATAAAAACTTTTGAAAGAAAAGGTAAGAGTGTGAGACATAGGTTTCCAGCTGTAGAAAAAATAAGTCACAGAAATAAAAGGTACAGCACAGGAAATTTATGGGGTGCCTGGGTGGCTGAGTCAGTTGAGTGGCTGACTCTTGATTTCAGCTCAGGTCATGATCCCAGGATCATGGGACTGAGCCCTGCATTGGGCTCTGCACTGAGCGTGAAATTTGCTTAAGATTCTTTCTCTCCCTCTCTGCCCTTCTCCCCCACTAGCACTGTCTCTCACTCTCTAAAATGAAAAAAATAAAATAAAATTCCAAATAAAATATTTAAATAATCCAAAGGAAAGCAGAAAAGGAGAAATTAAGAGAGACTGACAGAGACAAACTGGTAAAATGTAGACCTAAATCTAACCATGGAAATAATTACATTAAATATTAATGGATTATCTTCATGATCTTGAATAGGCAATGGTTTTTAGATATAACAGTAATACCACAAGCCACAATTGAAAAATATACAAATAGGACTTCATGAAATTTAGAAATTGTTGCACTGCAAATTATATCATCCAGGAAGTGAAACATAATCCATAGAATGGGAGAAAATATTTATAAATCATGAATCTCATTGGGTGCTTCTGTTCAGAATACAAGAAACTCTCCAACAGAAGTTATTCAATTTAAAAAGTAGGTAAATTATTTCAGTAGATATTTCTCCAGAGAAGATATAGAAGTGGCCAATAATTTTATAAAATAATGCTAATATCATTAATTATTGGGGAAATACAAATCAAAACTTCAGTGAGACACCATTTCACACTCACTAGGATGGCTATAAGACAGAAAATAACAAGTATTGTTAATGATACAGAGAAACTGAAACCCTCACATATTGCTTGTAGGGATGTAAAACAAAAATCAATTGCATTAAAAAAATCAATTGCATTTTATATACTGGTAGCAAGTAGTCGAAAATAAAATTTAAGAATAAATTTCATTTATAATATATCAAGAGACCTAAAATATTTATGAATAAATTTAAGAAAGGATAAGGAAAACCTCTAAAATAAACCACAACTGAGATAAACTTAATAAGATATAAGTGGAAACATATGCCATTTTCATTCATTGGAAAATTCACTATTATTAAGATATCTATTCTACCCATTTTGCTTTACATATTCAATGTTCTCCTAAAGAACCCAAAACTTTTCTTTCAAGTTTGATGGAACAATTAAAATATTGAACTGAAAAGGAATTAGAATATACAAAGCAACATTGAAAGAAGTACAACAGTTGGAAGCCTTACATCCCTTTAGTTCAGAATTAACAGTAAATCTATGGAATCGAGACTGTAAGATTAAACCACAAATATTAGGGAAAGTTGGGTAGAGGGAGAAAGATTAATGTAACACAATAAAACAGCTAGTAAATGCACATAATTATATATTCATTTAATTTGCAACAAAAGCACCAAGATAACCCAATGGATTAAACTTCTTTTTCAAGAAATAGTGCAAGAATAGTTGAATATCCATAGACAAAATTGAAATACTAAAACTATAAAGAAATGTGGAAAAATATAGCCATGACTTACGGTGAGCCAAGTATTTCTTTTTTTTTTTTAATTTTTAATGTTTATTTTTGAGGGAGAAAGAGACATAACAAGAATGGGGGAGGGACAGAGAGAGAGACACAGAATCCTAAGCAGGATCAAGGCTCTGAGCTGTCAACACAGAGCCTGACACAGGGCTCAAACTCATAAACTGTGAGATCATGACCTGAGCCAAAGTTGGATGCTTAGCTGACTGAGCCACTCAGGCTCCCCAGCCAAGTGTTTCTTATATGTCACAGAAAGCAATAACTATGATAGCAAAAGTGTATGCATTACATAACTATATATGAGTGTATATTATACAGTCACAGAGACTGGTTTGCAGAATAACATATTCCTACAGGTAAATAATCAAAAGAAAAATGACTTCTTAAAAAGGGGCAAAAGATTTATAGACACTTTGCAAAAGATGTTCTATAAATCATTAGGGAAATGGAAATTGAATTTACAACCCAACAAATGGACTGAAATTTTATAAAAAGATTGACAATAAATAATGTATTTGAAGATGTGAAGCAACTGTAATTACATTTATTATTTATGAAAAATGTAAACAATACTGTTACTTTATAAGCATTATGGCAGTGTCTTAGTTTCTTCTAAAACTGAACAGACACTTAGCATATGTCACAAGTTTCACTTCTAGGTATCCACTCATAAAAAATGAAACAAACATTTACATGAAAGCTTGTATACCAATATTCATGAAGATTTCATTCAGAAGTGTCACAAAGAGAAAACAGTTTCCATCAATAACATAATGGATAAACAAACTTGGGTATGTTCCTGTAATGCAATGCTACTCAGCAACAAAAAGAAACAAACTACTATTTCACACAAAAACATGAATCAATATCAAAAGCATCTGTTGTGTGAAAGAAAAATGCAAGTGAACATACTGTATGATTTTACTTATATGAAGTTCTTTACTAGGTGCAATTGACTAATAGTGGAGAAGGATTAAAAAAGCAGTTGTAGGATGCAATTTGGGGAAATTTTCTGGAGCCAATGTAATATCCTATATATTTATAATGCATCTGGGTTTCACGGTTGTAAGCATTTGTCAAAACTCAGCAAATGTACACTTAATATTTATGTATGTCATTGTATGCAAAATTTGGAAGAAAAGAAGAAAATCAGTAAAGAAATTGGAATTTAGCTAATGTATTACATATTAGTATACTGATGCCTGCAAATTACTTTGAAACACATCAAAAGCTACAATGTACTTTTGGATCAAGCGTTGGATGAATGAGTATACACATATAAGACAAAGCAAGTTCAGTAATGTTAATGGTAGTAAGTGATAAATATGTTGGTGTTTGCTATAAAATACTTTTGGTTTTGCTATTTGAAAAATTTCATAATAAGATTTTGGGGAAATTGTTTTAAAAGGCAGGCAGGTATTATGTAGATGAGTATGGTCAGATGAATTCCAGAAAAAAAACAAAAACAAAAACCTAGCAGATGGAAAAGATAGAAGATTAGTCAATGAACTATGAGTCTTATAATTAAATAATCTAGAGCTTGGGTCACAAGCATGGACATATTTTAACTTTCAATCCTCAGTTTATATATATATATATATACGTATATATATATATACATATATATATATGTGTGTGTGTGTGTGTGTGTGTGTGTGTGTGTGTGTGTGTGGAAAACGTGAAGGTCTCAAAGGGGAGATTATATTGGGTGAGCCTGACTTAATCAGGTGAAATTCCTTAAAAGAGGAAATCGGCTCTCAGTGATGAGAGAATCTTTTGCTGGCGTTGAAGAAATGAGCTGCCAAGTTATAAAAGGTTCACATGCCTGGGATATAAAATATGGATTTTAAGAGCTGAAAATGACCCCCACTGGAAAGCCAGCAAAAAAAAAAAACCAAGAGCCTCAGTCTACTAGTCACAAGGAAATGAACTCTGCCAATAATCTGAGGGAGGATGGAAGATATTATTTCCCCAGACAAGCATCTGGTGGGACCCCAGACCCATTCAACACTTTGATTACAGCCTTGTGAGACCCTGAGCAGAAGACCAGTTAAACTGTGCCTGGGCTCTGGACCCAAGACACTGACTTGATGAAATGTGCTATTTTTTTTTTTTTTTTTTTTTTTGTAGCTGAGTTAATGGTCATTTGTTGTGCAGCAATAGAAAACCAGTACAAGTAAGGTCATGAGTTTGGATATCAAGCTAAATATTCTGAGCATTTAATGTATAATAAGAAAAAGGAAGATCACTTGTAGCAAAGGAGTAGCATGATCTGAGGCTTTCATTAGCAAGGAAGTTAAGACGACTGCATAAAAATCTGTATAGAAACCCTGATATCTCAGTTCTTAACAAAATGGTTTATTTTTCATTGATGTAATAGTCGGTTGTGAGCGTTTCTTTTAGCAACTCATTTCCACTGTCACCCAAGAATCCTGGATGTTTTTCATCCTCCAACTTTGTCGTCTTGGAGTTCCTTGTCTCCTTCAAGGAAAAGAAGAGAGACAGCTTGGGAAATTTCATACCCTAATTCTTAAGTATGTCAGGCAAGAAAGAATTCTTATCACTTCTGCTCAATCCCATTGACCACAATGAGTCATAGGTTCCCATTTTATCTTCAAGGATGACTAGGAAATGTACAGAAGCCCATGGAATATGTGGTGAGCCCAAACAGTTTCTGATCAGAGAGGAAAATTTCAAAAAGGAAGAAGGCAGTGTCAAATCCTTCAGAAAAAGATAGATGATAACTAAAAATTAGTTATTAGGTTATATTAGAAGCCTCCAAGATTCTATGTCTGCAAGGGAAATCCAGCCCGCTGCTTGTATTTATGAATAAATTTTTATTGGAATAGAGCATGATCTTTATTTTATTTATTTATTTTTTTGCTTTGGTATATTGTCTATGTCCACATCTGTGTTATAGCCAGAGTTTAGTTGTTGCCAAAACTATTTGTCTGGCAAAGAACAAAATTGTTACTACATGGCTCTTTTTAGAAATAGTTTGCCAACCCCAGGATTACATAATTAGAAAATTAATCGTGATTTTTGAGCTGTGAGTAGGTAGTATAGAACCAATGAGGGAAAGAATGACAGGCAAATGAGAAAATAGATTAATAAAATAGATCCGATTCTGTGTCTCCCTCTCTTTCTGGCCCTCCCCCACTCATGCTCTGTCTCTGTCTCTCTCTCTCAAAAATAAACATTTAAAAAAAAAGAAACTTATAAAAGGGGCGCCTGGGTGGCTCGGTCGGTTAAGCATCTGACTTTGGCTCAGGTCATGATCTCACGGTTCATGAGTTCAAGCCCCACATCAGGCTCTGTGCTGACAACTCAGAGCCTGGAGCCTGCTTCAAATTCTGTGTCTCCCTCTCTCTCTGCCCCTCTCCTGCTCATTCTCTCTTTCTCTCTCTCTCTCTTTGTCTCTCTCTCTCAAAAATAAATAAACATTAAAATAAATAAATAAATAAATAAATAAATAAATAAATAAATAAATAAAATAAAGTAGATATGACTCCTTCTGGAAGTTTGCCGAGGAAGAAAACAGAAAAACATGTTCTTGAGCTTTGCTACTCACTTACTTATTTGTTGTTTCTTTTACTTTTATTGTTTTTTTAATTAAAAAAATTAATGTTTATTTATTTTTGAGAGAAAGAGACAGAGCATGAGTGGGGAGGAGCAAAGAGAGAGAGACACTGAATCCAACACAGGCTCCAGGCTCTGAGCTGTCAGCACTAGCCTGACATGGGGCTTGAACTCACAGACCGCAAGATCATGACCTGAGCTGAAATCAGATGCTTAATCGACTGAGCCACCCAGGAGCCCCTGTTGTTTCTTTTATTTTGTCAAATATTCCTTTTGTAAAACCTAAGCATGTTGTAAACAATGGTAAAACTCTGAAGATGCAGGTACATGGAAAGATAATGGAAGAAGTGAGTGTCTTGAGAAGTCAGAATAGAGTGAGATTATAAATGTCAGTGGAAAGACCAGCCTTGGTAAGGATGATGGCATTAAAATCCCCCTGAGACAAATCTGAGAAGAGAAGAAAGAGATCCCTATATGGCATTTTTACAAATACTCTTTTTTTTTCTGACTTCAGATTCAATTTTGTACTTACTAAAGTTGAACAGTATAGAAATTTGAAAAAGAGAAAATGAATATCTCCCATAACCGTATCATTTCCCCATGAACAATTTTTGATAAACAGCATCAGCTCTGTATTTTTCTGGGCATACATTAACATGCATAATTTGTTTATTTTTAATACTAATGGGGTCATAAATATATATTGTTCTTTATTTGCTTTCTTTAGTATGATTTGTCAATTATGCATAGAGCTCTCTCTTTTTGAATAGCCCCACACAGAAGACTTCTTATATAGATCTTCCAAGTTTTATGTTACCAATTCATATGATATACATTTGAGTTATTTCTAATTTTAGTTATTATTAGAATGCTGCAATTAGTATGCCTGTCTATAAGCACTTCTTATTTTATTAGTCTTTCTGTAGAAAAAAATTCCAGAAGTGGAATCCATACTAATTTTAATCTGAAAAGGAAATGTTGAAGGATTGTACACCAAATAGTACTGATGATATTATCCCATAAGAAGCAAGAAAATTCATGAGCTGCCTATAAGGGGAAATGGCTGTGTTCAGGACTTGACAAGAATGGAGAAGCTTTGGAACGACTAATGCCGTTATGACACTAATCTTGCAGCATTTTTTTATCCTTTTCCCTCTAAAGCCTTTCACAGCTTCTAGATGTTCCTTAATTCACCATCAAGTGCATTTTTCATTGCCATGAAAATGCAGTGGCTGACGACAGAGCCGATCTTGTCATAGTCCTACCAACCTTTCCTTGTTCTTTTATTTGGATGCCATGTTAAGTTACTTTCTAAGAAGCCCTTTCAAAAGAGGAATAGCACACCACAGATCTGGAAAGTGTCTGATTTTTTTCACATTGACCTGAATGGGAGAAATACGAACTATTCAAGTCTGTCCTTGAGGTATTAGTAAGATGGTCTCATGCTGCAAGTGCAAGTCTGGATATTTTTGCAGTGTTCTCTTAGCCTGCATTACTGATTCGCCCAACCATCACGGCCAGATGTATTGATTGGCCTTGCCAGTCCTTATACAGTGGACTCCCAACCCTGAAATTGTTCTCATAGTAAAATATGTGTGTGTGTATGTTAAATGTTTGGATTTAGCCTAACAGCTAGATCTTTTTAATAGTTCTTTGCTTTCTACATTAGTTCAATAGATGTGCTTTGAGTCTGTGGTGTGCCAGGACTAAGCTAATGGGCTTAGAATACAAGGAAGAGGGAAGACAGAGCATCTGGTTTCATGAAACGTTTGACCTAGTGAGGGGAAAGATGGGAGGTTGAAACATGTTATCTTGGAGGGAGTCACCGTGCCACTGGGTTCATAGAAAGTTAAAAGGAAGGTCATATGAAATGAGAAGCTAGAGCAAAGTGAAAGAAAGCGCAGAATGCTGGTGGAGCCAGGTGTTTTTCAGGAGAACTGGATATGAGGACTTGGAGGGAATCCTGTGAAGGGGAGACGAGCTATGTACAACAGAAGTATTGTAACAAAAAGATGACAGAATATGACTTCCTTTCACCTTATTTCCTCTTGCAGATAATGCGCATATATAGAATTCTATATTTGGAGAAATCAGAGGATTTATTTACATTTTAAACAAAATATCTTGGATATGAAATTAGCAAAGAATTTATCCAAAGTTTCCAGTGGCGATAAAAATCAGTATGAGCATTTTTACTTACATTTGGCATTCGTAGGCAAATACATCAATATAATTTAGTCTTCATTCACCCTTCCACAGTGTCAAGAGAGAAAGTTACAAAATGAATTATAAATCAACTGTTTCTTTCTTTCCTAATGTCTTTGTTTAGAGAAGAACCTCTTTGCCATTTTTCACACACACACACACACACACACACACACACACACACACACAACACAAAATCCAAAACTAATTAGGTACAGTTCATTGCCATTTCCAAACCAATAGTAAAGTTACCAGTAACATTAATTAGCATAAAAATTGGCTGATTCCTATTATCTCTAAGTACTAAATCTTTTCTGTTTATACCTTTTGGATTTGTTAGGCGATGGGCTGAGTGAAACCTTATGAAACAAAAGGCTTGGCAGCTGCACATTTTAAATATGCAGAGACTTGACTAAGACTTGACTATTGTATATACAGAAATAATGTATAGAAAGATTGCTAGCCCATTATGTAGTCATGATGATCTGCTTTACCACCACATTTTCCACCATAGTGCAATTACACTGAGACCACTATTTAATCACATTTATCTATCTACTGTTAAACTGGGCATGACACTGTCAGTGCTGTAGAATCTCATAGCTGGTTCTCAGCTTGCTCATGGAGTTTGGGAATTGCAAAACAGGTTGAAAGCAATCTTTCCTGTGAATTAATGAGGTACTCAGATCATCTGCACTGTCATCTCCATCGAACAGGTGCTAGAATGGCAAAAGGATAATTGTTTTAAATTTTGTTGTGCATTGTATTAAAATCGTATTCTACAAGCAACAACATGAAATGCTAAAAAAGACGGTAAGAGGTCTAATACATGGCAGAATTAAAAATTTAACTCTTTGATGTATGTGCATAAACTATTGCCATTGTTTCTGCTAGCTTTTCATGGAAAATAAAATGGTTTTGATCATTAGGAAAAGAAACATATGTGTTCAACATATATTTATAGTTGACCAAAAAATGTATTGAGTGGTTACTCAATGGAAAACACTGTACTAGGCCCTGGGGATGCAAAAATGAATAGCTTTGGAGAAAAATAAAATTTGATCTGTGCAGACTATACCCTACTTTTTCTCCTCATAATTTTTATAAGTGTTATGTATATATATTTGTTTACTATTTCATCTTCTTCTCCCTTACAGGCTCTATTTTGTTTTTGTGGTTTGTTTGTTTTTAGTGGGTTGGGGGAGGCAGTGCATAAAACAACATACATTTATTGTCTCACAGTTCTAGAGACTAGAAGTCCAAAATCAAGGTGTTAACAGGGCCAAACTCCTTCAGAAGCCTCTAGTGGAGGATTTGTCCTAATCTCTTCCCACCTCTGGTGGCTGAATCACTCCAATCTCTGCCTCCATCTTTTTCTCTTAGTCTGTGGCTCTGTGTACAAATGTCTCTCTTCTTATGAGAACACTTGTCATACTAAATTTAGGTCCACCCTAATCCAGTATGACCTTGTCTTAACTAAGTATGCCTTCAGAGACCCTATTTCCAAATAAGCTCACATTCTGAAGTTCAGGTTGGGCATGAATTTTTGGAGGACACTATTCTACCTAATATACTTACCATAAAAGAAATGGCAGGCATAGAAACAGCATATATTAGAAGCCATCCTATTGCAATAAACTTTGGGGACTCAGAGAGGTGAGTCTTAAACAATGGACAATTCTCTTTCAGCATGAACTGAAATAAAGGGTCAGAAATGACTTGTGCTTAAGGTGGTTCTTCTGTACTTTAAGGAAAAGGTGAGTAGATCCTCATGACAAATGTGGTTTGAAGAAAGGCTCTGTATTAATGCAGGCTCTATTTTGTTCACCAAGGATACCTATCAGTGAGCAGATTCTCAAATATATTAAAGAAGGGAGGGAGGGAAGGAAGGAAGGAAGGAAGGAAGGAAGGAAAGAAGATCTAGAAGGAAGGAAGGAAGGAAGGAAGGAAGGAAGGAAGGAAGGAAGGAAGGAAGGAAGGAAGGAAGGAAGATCTAGAAGGAAGGAAGGAAGGAAGGAAGGAAGGAAGGAAGGAAGGAAGGAAAGAAGGAAGGAACGAAGGAGGGAGGGAAGGAGAGAAGAACGGACCTGTTCAATAGGATTTTGTCAGAATTTTCAAAGAGATACTTCCTGAAATCCAAGAAAATGTATGGGAACATCTAGCTCACTCTGGAAAAGGTTAAGAATGTTTCCCTAAGGAGATAAAATGTTGAGATTTTACATGTGTGAAAATATATTTATTTAGCCCTCATATTGCACAGTTTTGCTAAGGTATAAAATTCTAGTTTGGAAATAAATTTTCCTCACATTTAAAAAGATTTTGTTCCATTTTTTTCTAACTTCCCATCTTGTTGTTAACAAGCGCAAAATCATTCTGAAATTTAACCACTGGGTATATGTATACTTTTTTTTTTCTGAAAATATTTAGATCTTTGCTGTCAGGAAATTTCTAGATAAAAAGTTTTAGGATGGTCTATTTTCTTCCATTGTTTGGGGGCACTTAATGTACATTTTCAATATGTAAATTCATACTTCTCAATTATACAGAATGTTCTTAAATTATTTCTGTGATAATCTCTTCTATTTCATTATAGTGAGGGGTCGATACCACAGAATCTAGAGTCACAGTCAGTGCCTGATTGCAGATTCAAGTTCTGTTCATACTAGCTGTATGGCTAGGGCCAACCAGCTTAACCTCTCTGTACTTAGAATTTTTCACCTGCCAAATGTAGATTGTAATAATAGTATCTCCTCATAGAATCGTTTCATATTTGAGCGAATGTTTTTTTTGTTTTTGTTTTTGTTTTTGCAAAACGGTTAGAATAGTGTCCAGCGCTTAGAGATTGCTTTAGAAAGGTCTGCCATTACAGATACTGTCCTTCCGAATGATTTCTACACTTTTTCTTATTTCCTCTCCTTTGTTTTCCATATCTGTTTCTTTCATTTGGCTGTACTTTCTGAGCAGCTTCCTCAGCTATATCTCTGCATCATCTTATTGAGCTTTTCATTCGCGGTACCATATTTTCAATCTTTAGTTCTTTTTCCTGTCCTGCATGTTTCTCTTAGCACATTGCACTTGTTTACAGATGTAGTGTCTTATCTTATCTCTCCGAGGATTTTAATGGGAGGTAATTTTGTTATACTTGTACAGTTTACAGCAGTACAAGGCTTATTAGGAAAAAAGAATTGTCTCCTATATACATCTCCGTTTCTCACAACCCTAAAGTAACTACTTACAGTGCTTTTAATTATTTGTTTGTTTGTTTTGGTATTTGCCTATGCATCTCTAAGTAGTATATTTATACTGCTCCTTTTTCTTGTTTTAGAAATTACCTAGTCAGTTCCTACATAGACTATAAAAATTTCCTCTTCTGTCCCTCACTGAACACACACACACACACACACACACACACACACACAGACCCAATGACCTCTATCCCAATGTAGTTACAATTTTGGTTATATTGGTATTCAGTACATATATTTGAAACAGGGTCCTGTTGAAAAAAAAAACACACACCAGATGGAGAATAGAAGCAAGGCAAGATTTTATTCATGGCCGGGCCAAACCGGTCTCCTGATCTTAAGGGGAAAAGTGCAGAGAATAGCCCCGAACAAAGGTAGCAGTGAGCTTATATGGATTTTAGCAAGTCAGAGTACATCATTATGTAGTTCACCAATTACAATTTACAGCATTTCATGGTAACCAATCATATTGTGACACACAGACGTTAGTCTTGGCAGGAACCTATCAATTTAAAGTTCTTTGTCCTACGAGGTTTTAAAATGACCAATCATGCATTGGTTAGACACCTACAATACCGTGGGGCAGTGAGTTTGTGTGACTTTTTACATGTTGGTCTTGCCTAGGCCAGATCTTGGTAGAAGGGGTGGGGGAGCAATTTGCAACCTAAGTTATCTATTTAGCAAGCAGGCGAAGTTACAGAAGCGAGATAGGGCGATTAGTAGTTTCTGATAACCCTAATAGGGAACTACATAAGCTTTTATCTCAATTATTCATGAAAGGTGAGTTTAAGCCAAACTTATATACAATAAGCTTTCTGATATCTTATAAGTTGATCTATTACATATTAATATGGCTAAACAAATGCTATTTATAGGTGAGTCATACAGTGCTCTAAAATTATTTCACTTTCAAGTGCATATTTATTCTTTCTACACTTCTTACACTTAACTATATTATCATTTTGGTTTGCTTGCTTGGTTAAACAATAGTTTTTTGGGGTTTTATTTTGTTTTATATTTTAATTTCCTTATGACTCATCCCTGAACCTTCCCACCAATTATACAAATCGCTTTCCAGCCTTCCAGATATATCATACATATCAATTTGATCTTATTGTAAACATCTTTCCTGGGATCTCATGAACTATTGCATTCTGGAGATGTTACTCCCCAGGTCTGCTGCACAGCCATTATCCTGGGATCTCCCTTCCTTCCTTCCATCTTGGGAGTTCCATTCATCTAAGGATGATTTTCTACATCTCAGGGTGTGATCAGTTTCCTTTCTCCTATCTGAAAATTAAGGCCCACCTAATAAATATATGCAGGTAACGTTCTCTAATGGAGCACTCCAAACGAATCAATTTTAAGTGATGTCCTCTGTGTCCAAGCCTTGTCCAAGCCCTCAGCCTTTTTAGTGGTTCACTCTTCAACATAAACAAGTGGCCACATGTTCATAGACATCTGAGAAAAAAGACTGTAACATGAAAGAAAAGGGCCAAAACAATCAACCAAGCAAACTTAGCTGAGAAAGAGACTAGGCAGAGGTGAAAATTTCATGTCTAAAACTGAAAAATCAAGACATCGTAACATACTGCTCAAGAATAGATCCAGTTTTTAATAAGGCTGTAAGCTTATATTATTTGAGAGCCTCTCTTTAAGAAAAAAACCAGGGGTGCCTGGGTGGCTCAGTCACTTGAGCATCCAACTTCATCTCAGGTCATGATCATAGTTCCTGGGTTTGAGCCCCGAGTTGGGCTCTGTGCTGACAGCTCAGCCTGGAGCCTGCTTCAGATTCTGTGTCTCCCTCTCTCTCTGCCCCTCCCCTGCTCGCACTCTATGTCTCTATGTCTCTCAAAAATAAATAAACATTAAAAAAGGAAGGGAAGAAAAAATAAAAATTATGAATTTAAGAAAGAGGTACAAAAGGGAATATTACTTAGAATAACAAAAGATAGGCTTTGCAAGGAGCTCATCCAACTGAGGGTATGGAAACTTCATTATCATTAAAATAAATCAGCATCTGATGAACATGCTATCTAGAAATGTGGAAATAAATAAAAAAATAAACATTTAAAAAGTCTGTTTTCTTCTTTTAATAGGGAATGAGAATATTTCTTCATATATTTTGAGTATTTACCTTTTATTTTTTTTAATTTTTTAATGTTTATTTATTTTTGAGGGAGAGAGAGAGAGGGCACAGAAGTGGGGGAGGGGCAGAGAGAAAGGGAGACACAGAATCTGAAGCAGGCTCCAGGTTCTGAGCTGTCAACATGAAGCCTGACACGGGGCTTGAACCCACGAACCACAAGATCATGACCTGAGCCAAAGTTGGATGCTTAATGGACTGACCCACCCAGGTGCCCTGAGTATTTCCCTTTTAAGATGATATGCATATTTAATTGTTATGAAATCTTCTGAAGAAACTGTCAGAAAATAACATTTATGTACACAAATATAATGATATAAGGTAATTAACCAAAACTGGTTAAGTCTAGGGAGACTCACCAAGTATGGGCTAAGGAGAGCAGTCAGCCTAAATGTTTTACAAGAAAACCCTGGTGTTACAGTCTTTTTTGTTTTGGCTTTAACCTTAATCTTTATTGACTGATGATGCTTTTAAATCCTTATCCAGGAGTGGCATAGCTGAGTTAGAGTCCTACCCAGGCATCTGAAAGCAGTGTGTGTCCATATAAAAATCATTATAATGCATTTCTTCTGCTCTTCTTGTAATAGAAGCCAAGGATTCCTTCCCCATGAAGGAGATAAAAATGCAAACACTTAAAAGAAGTTCATTTGAATGACAGTATAGTATATGTTGAAAATATATCTTTATATTAGTCCATTAGTGAATTGATTCCATTTGCTTTGTAAGTATAAACCTCAAACCAGTTATTTATCCCTTGCCAGACTTATTAAAAGTTAAAGAATTACTTAGACGTACCTTCATGGTTGTACATATGTAACCTTGAAAGATTCAAACTTTAAAACTTTTTACATTTTTTTAAAGACCTAAGTGCAGTCTCTAATCCTAGCAATAACCTTTGAGGAACTTAGTATTAATTTTTATAACTTAGCAATAATATTATAGGCATAAATGCATGCTCTAATTTGCAACATAAAAAGGAAAACACAATATTTTCACTTAAGTACGAATGCTCTGTATTTTCTAGCTGCACTTTAAAAAGTCACTAAGTACCCCCCCACTGGAATAAACAAACAAAGGAAACAAAAAGTGTATGGTTTTCCAGTTGTTACTATACTAATATCCTGGCATATTTTATAAAATATTTTACTGATTGTTTTTCATATTAAGAAATTGGGGCTTCATTTGCTCTGCACTAAGGTTGTCAGACAATAGTTATCTTATGCCCTTCAGTTCTTTTCCTAAGAGTGAATGGTTAGTGGTCTTTTCTCTTTTACACTTGACTGTGTCTTCTTCCCTTCTAATAACAGAGACCACTGGACTTTTCCCACCGGGTATGTGCCTTATATCTGAAGATCCACTCACATTCTCAATTTAACCTCAAATCAAGCAAGAAATCATGACCAGATTCACAGTTATGGAATTTAGCTCAAAAGTCCATGCTCATAACCATGATCTTTTGTCATTTTACAAACATCCTTTGTTACAATTACATTTGGAATCCAGGATTAATTTCTGCATGCCAAAGTTTCCCCCCAAATTTTCCTGAATTGTTTGACTACAAAGGGCAGTGTGGGATTTTTTAAAAGTAGACATTTTTAAGAGCAGTTTTTAGTTGATGGCAATATTAAGCAGAAGATACATAGATTTCCCAAACAGCCTCTTTGCCTACATCCACACTCCCTTCCCCATTACCAAAATCCTGCACCAGAATGGTATGTTTGCTATAACCAATGAACCTACATTGTCACATCAATATTGATGCATTTTTGGAGTGGTGGTGGGGGTCGATAGCTGATGGTCCTGAAAGAATCCTTGAGAAGTCTTTGGTGCAAAAAGGTGATTTTATTAAAGCACAGGGACAGGACCCTCAGGCAGAAAGAGCTGCACTGGGGTTGTGAGGAGTGACCTATTATATACTATGGAGTTGGGGGAGGTAAGTTTTCCAAAAGGATTTTCATATGCTAAAGAGGACTGACTCCAGAGATTCTGGAGGCCTGTCTATTGTCAAGCTAAGGTTGTTTTTTCCCTCTAGCAAAGCATTAACGTTAGGACAGAAGGAGTTCCTGGAGAAATGTTATACTCAGCCTGCCTCAAATATTTGTCAATGGGCTACAGGTTATAAAGGAATTTAGTTTTATTTGCATTTCTTTGCCTTTGTTCCCCACATCACTATGGAGGGGGACAGTGATGTTAGGACTCTAGGAAAGTAAGTCTATAGGTTTCTGAAGATTGCCTTTTTTCTTGTAAATCATTAAAAAACAGTTACAAACTGGTAGAGATTCCCATCCTGAATGACTGTGATTTCTATCACTTAGCCATTTGTTTTCCCCTTCCCTTTGTTCTTGGGCAGCCAGGAGTGCCTGAAGAATATCACACCTATCCCACCCGAGAGGGGGTTGGGGGCTTGCCTTATGCTCGCTCATCAACTGTCACCCAAAGTCTGTAGTTTATATTAGGGTTCACCCTTGGTGTTGTACATTTTATGGGTTTTGATAAATGTGTAATGACATTTATCCACCATTATAGTATCATACAGCAGGACACAAATTTTTGTCCATATAATTACTTCTCTTGGGGCACTTTGTGAGTGGGCTAATCCCCACTAAGATCCCCTGAATAAAGACCCCCTGCCAGCCTGGACTTCTAATTATGGCCTACTCCATTTTTCTTCGTCTGTACTCAACTCACCTGACAAGACTCCACTACTTTTTATGTTGATCTTATGTGGAATTAGGCTGACACTTCTTATGATCTTTGACCATTGTGACTTATATCCCTTTCCCTACATCGTGTTTATACAGTGCAGTTTGGTCAGCTTCTATTTGCAGCCATCTGACTCCATTGGTCCTATAGTTTTGGGTACTAACTACCTCTTACTTTTCATACATCAAGGTTGCTTTCTCCCCGGATTTTGATATGGTCTTGAATACACCAGCAGTAAATTCAAGAGAACAGAAGAAAAATTACCATTTATTTTGAAATTAAACTTACCTGTTATTTTTAGTAGTTTATTGTGATCATAGAACAGAGTAAACAACATATATTATTTCAGCAATGAACATTAGAGACTCAAATTTTATTTTAAGTACTGCTACCTTATTTGGACTTTGTACACTCTTGGGAGCTGTCTCATCCAACAGAGCATAATATCATAGAATCTTAGATTTGAGAGATCTTGAAGAGTATGCAGTTTTCTACCCATGTGTTCCATGTGAGGATGTTGAACCTCATTGGTGAATGGGAGTTGTCCAATATCATTCAGTTAGTTGACAGCAAAAGGACTAAAATCTACATCTCCTTTTTCGTGGCTTAGTGTCTTTTCCCTTATTTATAAGGTAAGTGGTTTGAAAAAGAATGCAGGCATGGAAGCAGAAGGTCAGAGGACTTACATTCCAGAGAGCCTGACCATATTAAGTCTGTTGAATTCACTGAGGTTAAAGTCTAGGTGATACAATTAGAAATGTGTATTTGGTCTTTGTTTCAGGTTCCTCGCAAACAGCTACCAAAATACTTGCAATCTCCAGAGTGATGAGTGTTTTGTATACTAATGAGATGGCTGATGGCTGGGGTACAATAGGTAACTTCAGGAGCAGGGTGGTTACCAGAAATACTAAGGCATGATTGGAGGGTTGGAACATTCAGTCCTATCCCCTGACCTCCAGGGAAAGTAAAGTGCCCAGATTGAGTTCAATCACCAATGACTAATGATTTAGTCAATCTTGTCTACATAATGAAACCCCAATAAAAACTCCTGAATGCTGGGATTTGAACAGCTTCTAGGTTGATGGATGTACCCCCATATTGGGAGGAGGGTGCACCCCAAATCCATAGAGAAAGAAGTCCCTGTGCCCAGGACTATTTTTGTTGTTTGCCCCATATAGCTCCTTCTAAGGCTGTTTATTTTTATCCTTTATAACAAATGAATAACAGTAAATAAAGTAATTCTCAGAGTTCTGTGAGTAGTTGTAGCAAATTATTGAACCCCAAAGGAAGGTCTTGGGAGCCTCTAATTTATACATGGTCTTCAGAAGTGTGGGAGGCTAGGACTTAGAATTGGTGTCTGATGTAGATCGCAGTTCTGTGAGAATGAGTTTAAACACTAAGACTCCTCCTTAAACTGTGGGGATCTGTGCTAACTCCCAAGTAATGTCAAAATTGAATTGTAAGTCACCCATTCAGTATCAGGACACTTGGAGAATCATTTGCTGTAGGGGGGGAAACCACATATTTGGTGTCAGAAGCCTTATGAATGAAAACACAAGAGTCTGATTCTCAGAACTCCAGATTCAAAAATGTGACTTTATGAATATTCCCCTCAAAGATCACACTCTATGATGGCAGACACATGATAAAAAATCAGGCATGTCAATTTCTTAATTTATAGTGGAATTTTCAATAAGAAACAGGTAATTTTTATCCAGAGTTTCAAAGCATTTTTAGATTGAGAATTTAGCAAGCTATTTAAAAACTAATATATCTAGTGAGTGTTGATCAAAAAGTAATTGGTGTTTGCTTCCTTTATAAAAAGGTTTTATCATTAAAGATGCTTCTAATGTCTTCCACCTGAATAGACCCTTCATAAGTGATTTAACCCTACAAATAGAAAGAATATCTGGATTGTTGACTTGTTCATTGATGCCTTAATATGTATGCTACATAGAAGGATACATATATATCCATGTTATGAGAACATTCTGCTCTTTATTATAGGAAATGCTCTTTGTTGGACTAAAAAAAGTAAATAAGTAAAAAAAAAAAACACATTAGTCTGCAGTAGGTTTTATTTTGTTTTTTTTGTTTTTTTTTTTTGATGTGCAAAACCCTGCTTAGAAGGATATTATGATTATTTCAAGCAAAGGTAGCATGTATGCATGCACAAATGCTAAATCTTACCTTGTATTAAGTCTACTCATGGTAAATATTACAGTCAATGCAAGCGATTGAAAAGGGACGGTGCTGGGGCGCCTGGGTGGCGCAGTCGGTTAAGCGTTCGACTTCAGCCAGGTCACGATCTCGTGGTCCGGGAGTTCGAGCCCCGCGTTGGGCTCTGGGCTGATGGCTCAGAGCCTGGAGCCTGTTTCCGATTCTGTGTCTCCCTCTCTCTCTGCCCCTCCCCCGTTCATGCTCTGTCTCTCTCTGTCTCAAAAATAAAATAAAACGTTGAAAAAAAAATTTAAAAAAAGAAAAGAAAAAGGACGGTACTATTTTATAATGTTTTATTTAACATTAATTATAATGAAGAATGAAAACCTTGGTGTGTGTGTGTGTGTGTGTGTGTGTGTATGCACGATTTTATTAAAACCAAGTTCAGATTTATAGATAAGGGCACAATTGTGTTATGAGATTGCTTCGGTTTTTAACTGAACCACTGTGATTATAAATAAATATCCAGCAAGATTGCATTCCTTTCTTGCTAATGATGAACTCTGCAAAGGTTAAAAAAAAAAGGATGATTTGTTTGGATAATTGATAATTATTTCACTGACTCTCCCTCCTAAAGCTCTGATGGGGCATGGTACAAAATGCTGACTCCTTTTTCTATCCAGGCACGTTGTAGCAACAGATGTACCCAGCCATTATTACGAATGGAAACATACCAATCAGTATGGCATGGTTCCCGACTTGCCCCCAGAGCCAGCAAGGAACACCAACACTGCCTGAAGAATAACACCGTCTGTCCAACAGTCAAACCCCACCTAAGATTTTGGATGGAACTAAACATTGCATGTGCATAACAGACTTTAAATAAGATAAATTCTTCTTGAATCCAACCCAAGACACTTACTTGACAAATGCCTCAAATGTTATTGTGAAAAGTCAGCTTCCCTGACATTAGTGTTCTTCCAACAGTGGCTCTGGCTGTTTCACGTATCCCAGCTCATTTAAGTGTCTCTGTGTTCCCTCTAGAATGTTTTGTTTAAAATTACTATATGCTGCCAAGAAATGAACAGAAATTCCGCGATGATGGCCCCTGGCTTACTCTACTCTCACTCCCTCGCTCTCTACTAAATCCAGTGCGTAAGCCGCACTGCTGTTCGTGTGGTTTCTTTAAATGCATATTTGACCAAATTAATTACCTGTTTAAAATTCTCCTATGCCTCCTCCCCCTTTAACTCTTACTATACCAATACAAGATTTCACGTACTTTAGCTTCATATACAAATGTCATAAACTGGTCCTTAATTATCAATCAAAAATGTTAATATTCATTTGAAGAGCAGTAATCTAAATTATTTATGGTTTATCTGCAAATACTGAGCCACAAAACTCTTTGTCATTACAAAACCTTTCTGTCTAGCATGCTCAGACAGGGTTTCCATGGGTCTACTTAACTAAATGTTTAATGGCTGAAATTCCACTCATCTGCCCTTCATGTCTGTCTATCTATCTATCTATCTATCTATGTATCTATCTATCTATCCAGCCACCTACTTACTTTATCAAAACAGATAAGGATCTTAAAGGTAACTATAAAATATTATTGTTCTTGACTCCAAAAGCAAGGGTTTAAGAAAAATAAGTTTCTTAAATTATGTCCTTCTGAACAAATGGCTCCACACAGAATATGTAGAAAAGATCACAAGTAACACTTTGTGTGCAATATCTGAATATTTTGTTAAATATAGAAATATTAAAGTCAGCATTCTAACATTATTTCCATGTTTACTAAATAAATGATACTCTACAGGGATTAATCAAAAATAAAATATTCAAAAATTTAATACACTTTGACCCAAGGATTTTATTTCTGATAATCTTTAATAAAGACATCATTGCAATACCAAAAAAGGTTTCATACACAATAGCATTTAATGCACTAATAAGGGAATATTATTCATTAAAAATTTAGGGAAAATTATAATATCATTAAAACACTAATATATATAATGAAACAAAGGTGTTTTTAAAAATTTATTTTAATGTTTATTTTTGAGATAGAAAGAGAGCGCATGAGCAGGGGAGGGGCAGAGAGAGATGGAGACACAGACTCTGAAGCAGGCTCCAGGTTCCTGGCTGTACAGAGACAGAGGGCTCAACCCCACAGACCGTGAAATCATGACCTGAGCCGAAGTCGGACACTTAACCAACTGAGCCACCCAGGTGCTCCAAAGTTTTAAAGTTATATATGACATGTAATCTCAATTTTACAAGTATATCCAGACTCAACTGAAATAAATTACATGAAACTATTAACAGTGGTTGCATTCTATAATGAAATGTGAAATTTTTCATTTTTATCATTAACTGTTTTTCAAAGTATCTTTAAAGTGTGTATAAATTTTATATTGCAAAAAAAAAAAAAACCAAAACACTTCATTTTTAAAAAGGGCAATTAGGGACACCTGGGTGGCTCAGTCCGTCTATGCATCCACCTCTTGATTTTGGGTCAGGTCATGATCTCGCGGTTTGGGAGTTTGAGCCTCGCAGAGCCTGCTTGGTGTGTTGTATCTCTGTCTCTCCCTCCCTCCCTCCCACACACACTCTCTCTCTCTCAATATAAATAAACTTTAAAAAATTAAAAGTAAAATAAATGAAAGGGAAGGTTATGTAGAATGGAGGCAATGCAGCCGTTCTACATGAACATTTAGAGGATTCAATCATTATCTGTTTTAGTCTTCCAAAGATTAGTCTCCTCTAAATTTTATTTAAATAGATTGATTAACAAGCATGCAAAATAAACTTTTTGGTCTTGTTAGATTTTATGGTTTCATTGGGTTAGAAACAAATCTACTGGAAGTTTGGTTTGGGAACATGTTACAGCTGCCTTATTGGAAGGTAACTTACTAAAGTGCATTGGTAAATGATTTCCTCACAAATTAGAAATATACACTCTCATCCTCATCTGTTAGAATTCCAAGCATATACAGAGAGAGACTCCATCTTATCCAAATAGACAAATTAAAGGATTACTTAAATTCACTTTTATTTTTCACTTGAGGCTACTCTTTGTTCAAACTTTCCACAGTTTTTGAGATAATTGAGATTTTATAGAGCATTTTCATGTTAAAAATTGAAGAGGTCATGTAATTTTGATATTTCTCTGCAGAAAATGTCTCCCTAACATTAGCAGTCAACTGTTATAAAACCTTTCGTTTGAAAATCTAAAGGAGTTTTGCAAATTTGATTCATCACAACACAGTGAGTTCTCTTATTTAATCAGCTACTCCTCTCTGATTATATAGTTCAGATTAAAGTCCCAGTTAATATGGAAACAGACCGCAAACAATTGGCCCTAAATGATCCAATAAAACGCAGATTTGCAAAAGAGAAAATTATATATTGGGATTGAAATAGCAAAGCCCAAAACCTTTGACTTACCAAGAAAAATAAAATAAAAACATCTGCACTCAAATCTTAGAATTATGAAAACCTGTTCTTTTATCTAGAAATGTATCCACATGTGTTTTGCCTTATATCAGTTAAAGAACCATCATAATAATAATGGCCACTTCTTGAGCACTTAGTATGTCCCAATATCTATACTCTTGCATTATTTATGGGTTTAAAAATATTAAGTGAATTATTCCATTTAATTTTAAATAAATGTTATTGAAGTACAGCATATATACAAAAAATGCATGTCAAAAGTGGAGAGATCATGACTTCTCACAAAATATACATGCTCTGTAACAACCAACGATATTAAGAAGCAGAGCATAAGTAGTACTCCTAAAGCAACTTAATATTTTCTTTCAATCATTAACTCTGCTATATTAGCAACTATACTTCTGATTTCTATCACCATGGGTAGAATTATGTTATGTATGATGGTGTGACTGAAATAATTTTTCATTCAACATTGAACTTAAGAAATTCACCCACATTTTTGTGTGTAGGCATAATTTTAAATTCTTATTTCTTCTAGTATTTCACTGGATAATATTACAGAGGTTACTTACCCAGTCTCCTAGCGATGGATATTTGGATGTTTCTAAAATTTTGACTTCAAGTAATAATGTTGCTATGAGCATTCATATATATTCCATTTTAGTAGATACTGTTAAGAGATTTCTGAAGTGGTTGTACCAATTTACACTTTCACCACTGGTGGGACATCAACCTTGGTACTATTTATCTTTTTATATCAGGGGTTGAGAACATTTATCCTTTTTTTGAAGTGTGTGTGTTCAAGTTATTAATAATACATATATGTACATAATATACTCTATGGCTTACAGAGAAAGACAGATACCATATGGTTTCACTCTTATGTGGATCTTGAGAAACTTAACAGAAACCCATGGGGGAGGGGAAGGAAAAAAAAAAGAGGTTAGAGTGGGAGAGAGCCAAAGCATAAGAGACTGTAAAAAACTGAGAACAAACTGAGGGTTGATGGGGGTGGGAGGGAGGGGAGGGTGGGTGATGGGTATTGAGGAGGGCACCTTTTGGGATGAGCACTGCGTGTTGTATGGAAACCAATTTGACAATAAATTTCATATATTGAAAAAAATATATACTCTATGGCTTTCTACTCTTTAAATGTTATATTTTAATAAATTAGAATTCTTAAATATAGGTAGATTTTTCATATTTTGGTATCATGGCTCTGCACTATGTCCTGATAAACACATCTTTACCTAGTCTAAGATCATGGAGATATTCCATTATCTTATAAAAGCTTTTTTCTTTTACCCTTTATGTTTACATATACAACAGGAATTGTTTTCTGTAGATGGTGTAAAGCTTTTACATACTCCATGATTTATTTATATATGAATTTGGAAAAATATAGATTGATATTTATAAGGAAGTATTTCAAAGGTCATTCTTTCTATATCCTACAGTTTTGTATTAGTCACAAATCAAGTGATTGCTTATGTGTGTTCTGTTTCTGGACATTATTCTATTGATTTGTCTATTCCTGTGCCAAAACCACTGTCACTGTTGTTGTTTTATAAATAAGTGTCAATACCTGCTCATGCAAACCTTTTAGTTTTGTTCATTTTCAAGATGATATTTTCAGTTCTTGGCCCTTTATGTTAAAATTTTAGAATCAGCTTGTCAGTAATGACGAATTAACAGTGCTAGGACTTTGAAGGGTTTTCAGTGAATCTACAAAGAAACAGGGGGTATTAACATCTTTACAATATTGCATCTTACAGTCTGTGGACATGATTTATACCACAGTTTGTTTACAACTATTTCCCCCTGAAAGGAGGAAATTACTGAAAGTAACTAATGTAGATTTCTGTGTAACAGTTTTGTATACATTAAGATACAATGTACACACATTTTACTAATTCTGGGTGTTTGAATTTTAATGCTACTGCAAATAGTATCATTAAAAGTTATATTTTTTCTGATTCCATGTAGTATGAAGTACTAAGTGTCAAATATAATATTGACTCAAAGTGAACTTTAATGAGTGAAGGATATTTGTTGCCAGATCAAGAGAAAAACTCTGGGCCATGATTTCTTTTGAAAAAGGTAGCGTTATTTACATACTTTGTGATTCTAAATTTTTAGCATTTTAAATATATCATTTAATTGTCCTTTGTGTTGCATTGTTTCTGTAGAGAATCTATCAGATTTATTGTTGCTTTGTTGAGGTACAGTGTTGTTTCCCTTCCCTCTGGTGGCTCTTTTTACTGGGTTTTTTATTTGTTTGATTCATTAGGACAGAGATAGAAAATATAGATATAGATATGCCTACATATGTATATGTACATATTTTCTCACACATTTATACACATAAGTATATGTGTCTAAAAACATGTACATTATATATATCATATATGTATGAATATAAAATGTATAATATATATGTAGATATAATGGGTATTTTCTCATACCCTTATAAATATATACATTTATACATACACACACATGCCCACATGCATATTACTCAGAAACACACACCCTCACACACACACACACACACACACACACACACACAGACACACACATTGATATGAACTATGAGTTCACACCAATTACAATTTAATACTTCCAATTATAATTTAACACCACAGGAGTCTTTCAGATTTTCCCACTTTTTTAAGTTTATTTATTTGTCGTGAACCATGAGATCGTGACCTGAGCCGAAATCATCAGTCATTCAACCGACTGAGCCACCCAGGGGTCGCCCCCCTTCCCATTTTTATAATTCCTTTCTCTGACAGTAAGAAACCTGGCTGACATCGTCTTCAGTTTACTTAACTGATCAGCCCTCCACCATTGTTTTCAACACGTCTGTGTCCACCACTACCTCCCAGTGAAGAAGCTTCTCACACTCCTCAGATGCTGATACTCTGATCTGCATGGTACCCTTCTCACTTTGCTTTGGCTCCAGTACCTCTGGACTACAGTTGACTCTCCTACTTTTATAGGTACCCTTCCCCCTCACCCCATGGGGCTCTGATGTCAGTGCTGGGCTGTGCAGTTGTCTTTAATCCTGTGCAGGTACCCCCTCATTCACTAGGTCTTTGAAAGGCTTCTCTGTGTTGCTACTGCTCCCCTACATGCATGCTCCCCACATCTAGCACAGGCTCCAAAATTCTGCTTTGAGCTGCAGCCACTGACCTTATGAGGTTCGGTTCAACTCTTGCTCACCTTGTTGGTAGGGTACAGCCTTCAAGGAGTATTTAACCTACTCTAATCCCTCCTCCGCGTCAGGTCCTGAGCTCCACTTGTTCTCTCTGTAGGAGCACAAGGCTATTAAAACTTCTGTTTAGGCTTTCAGCTCCTTTCTGCAGGATCTCTTAAAGCCCTCACGCTACATCTTACGAATGGCAGATGCCTCCATGGGCAAAGCTTAGAGTGCCTGCCCTCCGTCTTCTGCCTCACTTCCTTCAAGTCCTCCCTGCCTTGAAAGCCCCAGATTCCAATTTCTACCTTCCTAGTCTTATGACATTATCAAAAGGTCTGCCAGTTTTTTGCCTGGATTCTGAATCTTCTGCTATTCTGTAATTAATTCACTGACTATCCAGGAGAGAAAATCAGCATAGAGAATTCTTTAATAAACTTCTTTCTCTCAGAGATCTTGGCCCTTCAACCTCGGACTCATTTGGCAGCTTTCCAATACGTTCAAAAAGTACATTTTTATTCAGTTTTTCTAGTTGTTCTTGATGAGGGTGGTCTGCTACAAGTTATTCCATCATGGTCCTGTTTCAATTAATTTTTACAAAACCCAATGGGATGCATTTTATAGCAGACATTTTCAAAGAAAAGAGAACTGAGATACAGGAATGTACTATTATCATGGTCACAACATCCAGCGAGATCTGGATCTCAACCTCAGCCATTTGATTTTAGAAGTATTGCTGTTAATATTGTACCTTTTATCACCATAAGTCAGTGTCTCCTCTTACTCTACATTTATTCTAGATTTTCAAGTAGTCTGTATAAACAGCCCACAACTAAAGAGGAAGAATTAATAAAAAGTGAAAGAAAGGGGCGGGGGAAAGCTGTCCATTTTCAAACTGACTCAACAGAAGAGGTGATGCACTTGTTTGCCTATTGGAGGCCTTATCTATGTCAGTTTCTTCATTTGTCACTATTGACAGTGGGGTGGATAATGCTTTGTTGGGAAACAACTAGCCTGTGCCCTGGAGGATGTTTAATAGCATCCCAGGCTTCTACCCACTAGATGCCAGCAACATCCTCCAGTTGTGATGAGCAAAATGTCTCCAGACAATGCCAAATGGCCCCTGGGAAGTAGAATCACCCTTGGTTGAACACCAGTGACCTATAATAAAAGATAATTTTCCAAATAAGGTAGGTCATTTGTATCAAACTCCTAATACGTTCTCTCTGTGTTGGTTTGGAACTGAAAAGTACAACTTAATTTGTTTTTCAAATTCCCACTAAATCTGAAGGACCATAAAACTCAAATTCGATAGGATACATGCAGTGGGATCTGCACAAGCAGAAATAAGACAAAATAGATGAGAAACAGCGGCAAGTGCATTACTGGTTGTGTCCTTCTCCGAATAGAAATCTATAAAACAATAAATAAGCTGCCACGTTCAGCATAGCTTAGCCTTGTCTTTCATAATTCCCCACAGTGTGCTTAGAGGAAAAGAGTTTAATTCCTATTGAACTTTTATCCAAATTTAGTAAAAAGCAATATAAATCTTTCTCGGGTCCTCTGCGATTCCCCTACCTGCCACATCATCACTCTTTTGCTTGCCAGTATAAAGAGTTTGGCTTTGTTTTCAAGAAGGTTGGAAGCTGTCACTTATGCTGCAATTATGAAAAATGTGCTCTGAATTTATTTCAACCAGGCGGGAATAGGATCCTGACATAGGCAAGAACTTTCCAACTCGGAATCAGGTCAACTGCCAAATAATTGCATGTAGCTCCTTCAGAATAGCAACTTTTGTTCACTCACCTTTTTATTTCTAACCCCCCCCACAGTGCCTAATACGCACTGGAACAAATATAGTAGTCCCCCCTCCCTTATGGATGGTTTTGCTTTCCATGGTCAACCAGGGTCTGGAAGCACATGGTAATGCTTCTGACAAATTGTCAGAAGGTCCATAGCACCGTAATGCTATGTCACAATGCCTATGTCATTTACCTCACTTCCTCACATCACATAGGCATCTTCTCATCCCCACCATCACAAGAATGGTGAGTATAGTGTAGGAAGATATTTTTAAAGAGAGAAAGAGACCACATTCACATAACTTTGATCATAGTATATTGTTACAGTTGTTCTATTTTATTATTAGTTATTGATGTTAATCTCTGACTGTGCCTAATGTATAAATTAAACTTTATCATAGGTATATATATATATATATATGTGTATATATATATATATATATATACCTATGATACATATATATATATACATATATATGTATATATATATGTATATATATACCTATGTATATATACCTATGTATATATATATATGTATATATATATGTATATATATATGTATATATATATATATATACCTATGATACAGGAAACAATAGAGTATATGTAGGGTTCAGTAATACCCAGGGTCATCCTTTTGGAGGTCTTGGAACATACCTCCCACAGATAAGGGGTGACTATTGTACTAACTAATACGTATCAAGTACTTTCATAACTAAAATGAATAAGTAAATAAATGTTCAAAGAATATGTTATCCTTAATGATTTTGATAAAAAATATATGAATTCACACCACACACACACACACACACACACACACACTTAAGATACTTTAATGTGACTACAAGATTCTTCCTTTAAGGAAGAACTTTTGCCCTAAGTATAGTCTATTGCATTATTGGAAGCAGTCAGTGAACTATATTCTGAGTTTTTACTGTATAATAATGACACCGTGTTTGTTACTTTTATAAGCTCCAATAGATACTCATTTGTAGGTTTAAAAAATATATTCAGAACACAAGGGCAGAAAACTGCCCACATAAATCTAAACATTTTGGGATGTGACAGATAAGAGAAGTAATGCTGAAAATAGTTACAGATATTTCTCTTTAGCTGAAAGGCAAAAGAAGAAACACCTCATAACATATAAAGGCACAGTCACTCTATGATAAATATATAAATTCAAAATTACCAACATCAAAGATACATCAACAGATACATCACTTATGCAATGCACCCGCATCATTAGTCATCACTAATGAAGATTTGCTTTTGAATCAATAGAGAAAATAGGAGTTCATGCACAAATGTGTATATCTTTGTTATACATGTCTTCTGTTTTTAAAAATTTGTAATCTACCTTTTCTGCCAGTATAATCAGTAAGCAAAAAATGCTAACATCTACAAAGAGAAGCTAAATAACATGCAAAAAGTTACCCTAAACAAAATACTATTCATAGATATCAAGAACTCTTGGACTGTCTTGGTCCATTCAGGCTATGAAAGGATACCACAGACTGGGTGGCTTTAAAAACAAATGTTTTTCTCACAGTTCTGGAGGCTGGAAATCCAAGAGCAGGGCGCCAGCACGGTTGGGTTGTGGTGACAGCCTTCTTTCACATTACAGGTGGCCATTTTCTCCTTGTATCCTCTAATGGCAGAGAGCAGAGAGAAGCAGGCTCTCTCTTGGGATTCTTACAGGGGCACTAATCCCATTCCTGAAGGTTCCACCCTCATGACTTCAGCGAATCCTAATTAATTTACAAAGACCTGACCTCCCCATACTATCACACTGAGGGGAAGGGTTTCAACATATGAATTTTGAGGGGGGAACCACAACATTCAGTCCATAACATGGATAATATTGGGTTTGGGTTCAGCCATATTCTTCTGCATGCATTTCATTAGATTTCCCTTTCTCTGACTTTGCCTGTACTCTTTCCCTTGCTGATTCATGTTACATCTTCTTAAAAGGTTTTTGGGTTTTGTTTTTCAATCCATAATTAAATGTACCTTCTCTTGGGAGCACCTGGGTGGCTCACTCAGTTAAGTGTCCAACTTTGGCCTGGGTCATGATTTCACATTTTAGAAGTTTGAGCCCTGCACTGGGCTCTCTGCTCTCAGCACAGAGCCTGCTTTGGATCCTCTGGTCCCCTCTCTCTCTGCCCCTCCCCGGCTCATTCTCCCTCTCTCTCAAAATAAATAAATTTAATAAATAAATAAATAAATAAATGTACATTCTCTTGGTAAATTTCCTGACATCATTACTTTGAATTACATTTCTTTCCTATGAACTCCCACTGAATCTACTCATCACACTGACTTTCAACTGGTAGTTTAGTATAGTTAATTTCATTAGTAACATAACTAATAATGTAACCAATACATACATTTTCCCCTTATATTTCACATGTACCTTAAAAAGCAGATGATAAGTGAAATACACAAATATATGCAATGCTCTGTAAACAAACAAGGTATAAGCCATGCCATGTTTTCTAATTCCCAAGCTGGTGCAATCCTAATGAACTTCCAGAGCAGAAATTTATCTCTAATCTTTCAAACTTAAGATTTTGCCTAAAATACATCATTTGTGGACCATTACCAAGATCAGAACTGACTCATTAAATTCCCAGCTAAGGGGTGTTTGTGCTTACGTATCTAAAAAAATAATTTGGCTCATTGTGTAGTAATTATTTACCTGCAGGGGCCTAAAATCGCCAGTGTTTATAGATCTGGGCAATGATGTCACTTCCGGCATACTTTACAGTGCTAACATTTTGCAGTGTAAGCTGAATTCTTAACCACTTTACTGCTTCCTAGCTTGATGGTAACTTTTGAGCCATACTGAATCTAACAATCTTTCCCAGAAAAAGTGGAGAATGTTGGTGTGTTGAAATTCTAGTATTAACCAGAATTTTCTCTTAGTATTTAATAAGATTGATGTCTCTATAATCTAATTCACAGCTGATAGCAGCCTTAAGATTCTTTTCCCCCAGAAGGGCAGGTCCCAGCTTGCTATGGAGATGACCCCTTGCAAAATAAATGACACCAGGCAACTAATTTCAACCAAACTATTGCCTCCTAGCGTAAGATGTTTACATTCTTTTTTTGTTGTTTGTTTTGTTTTGTTTTACCCCAATTTTAAGATTTTTCTCATCTTTAATCATTTTTGAGGGAAGTTCAAAAGATACTCAAGCTATGTTTCTTTTTTCTCAGATCTATTTCCAAACCAAAGGTTTTCTCTATCTCTTCACGGATGGCAAAGGGGACCAGAGGGTAGATTAATGCCTTTCTGCAGTTGACCTCTCTGAGAATCAAGCTTCTATCCTGTGACTATAAGAATTCATTCTTGTATAGATTCTCACATAAATGATAATAATTTTATTTTTTTTTATTTTTTTTCAACGTTTATTTATTTTTGGGACAGAGAAAGACAGAGCATGAACGGGGGAGGGGCAGAGAGAGAGGGAGACACAGAATCGGAAACAGGCTCCAGGCTCTGAGCCATCAGCCCAGAGCCTGACGTGGGGCTCGAACTCAAGGACCTCGAGATCGTGACCTGGCTGAAGTCGGACGCTTAACCGACTGCGCCACCCAGGCGCCCCTGATAATAATTTTATTATGAGCCTCAACACTGCAAAATTCATATTTATTAGACATTCTTAATTCCGTATTTTATACAGCATCCAGAACGTACTGTCACCTTGAATGAAAACCATAAGGCACCCAAATACAGAAAGAGAACTCTGTATGAATTGCTGTTCTCTGTGAAACCCTTCAGGACGTTCTCTTTTTATTAGAGATATGGTTTTAACTAGCTTAGTTCCCTCAACTCAGTGAGAAGTTTGTGATCTCTTATATTTTTTAACATCTCCTTCATAATTAAATAACTATGTGGTAAGATTTATTCAAACTAAGCTAAAATTACTCTCATTTGGCAAGAGACCAAGTCTTAATAAAATAACACGTTTAAATCCTTTTAGTATCAGGATGCACTAAATACTCATAGAAAAAAATTGGCATTTTTCCCACAGATGAACTCTGAATCTATTATTTATTATTGCTTTAAATAAATGCCATGTGTACACTTAGGCAAATAATATTCCACATCAATTCCAAGATACAGTGTAGCCCAACAGGGGATCTTTGAGCTTCATTATCATGGACTGCCTTATTTCCAGATCATAACCTTAACCACATCTCATGTCTTAGGGAGTGCAAATCTACTACTAACCATTCATCTTAGGAAATGCATGTTGCTTCATGTGGCTTTAATTAACATGAAACAAACTTTAAGGCATATGTAGTGAGCTCTGCTTTTCCTCACTAGGTAAATGGTTACATCTCTTTCTTTTAATAGCCAATGTATAAATAATCTGGAATAATATTTTTCCCACAAGATATGTAGCAGGAAAAAAAACCAGTTAACATAATATTGAGTTGTCGGTAACAAATTAATTTGTGTTAGGAAATTTGTATCGGAAATCATAGGCTGTGCTTAAATTAAGAGAGAAAGGAAGTCTGTGAAACCCAAAGTCTATTTAGTTGCAAATGGCTTTTCCTAATGTGTTATTAAGAGTCATAACTATGTTGGTACTTAGTAAGTTTACAAAGTTATCCTTTCCTGGGGCAGATATCCCAGTGTGTGTATGTATATGTATCCACATATATGTATGCATGTATGTATGCATATAATGTTTTTGGAGATTATGACTACAATTATTCTTTTTCTAAAGTTTTTAAATGTTTTTTTAATTTTATTTTTTGAGAGAGAGAAAGACAGAGTACAAGCAGGGGAGGGGCAGAGAGAGAGGTAGGTATTCAATCCAAAGCAGGCTCCAGGCTCTGAGCTGTCAACACAGGGCCCTACAAAGGGCTGGAACTCAACAGAGTACAAGATCATGACCTGAGCTAAAGTCGGATGGTCAACTGAGCCACCCAGGTGCCCCTGACTACAGTTATTCTTTTTTTTTTAATTATTTTTTAACGTTTATTTATTTTTGAGACAGAGGAGACAGAGCATGAACGGGGGAGGGGCAGAGAGAGAGGGAGACACAGAATCTGAAACAGGCTCCAGGCTCTGTCAGCACAGAGCCTGACGCGGGGCTCAAACTCACAGACCGCGAGATCATGACCTGATCCAGAGTCTGACGCTTAACCGACTGAGCCACCCAAGCGCCCCTGACTACAGTTATTCTTAACAAGTGCTCTGGACAGCTTCCGTAAAATTCTTTTATTTAATTTTTTTTCATGTTTGTTTATTTTGAATGAGAGAGAGACAGAGCGCGAGCAGGGGAGGGGCAGAGAGAGAGGGAGACACAGAATCCAAAGCAGGTTCCATGCTCTGAGCTGTCAGCACAGAGCCTGACACAGGGCTCCAACCCACAAACCATGAGATCATGACCTAAGCTGAAGTCAGACGCTTAACCGACTGAGCCACTCAAGCACCCCAACTTCTGTAAAATTCTTAAGTCAACAAAACAAAACTTAATTCTGTGCAACCATATGTGCACGCACGCATGCACATACACACAGACACTCCTACTTTTGTTGGATAGTATTTATATATGTATTAAAAATGAAGTTTCTGTTGCTCTATGTAGGGAAACCTAGTTAAGCACCACTTCTTGCAAAAATACATCTGGGTACGATGCGTATATAGCACATTTATTAATACACCAGCTTTGGAGTTGGACTCAAAGGTTCTAATCCAGATTGCAACATGCTAGCTTTGTGACTGTTAAAAATGGCTTTTCTTCTCTAATTCTTTGCGTTCTAATGTTATGAGGCCGTGTTAATAAGTACTACATCATAGAGGGTTGTCATGATGATTAAAGGAAATGATGTTTGCAAAGTACCTATTGCAATTCAAATTCATTAGTATCTGAAATAGAATACTCAACAAGTGTTTAATATAATAATAACTAAAATAACTAAACTATTAATAATGACTAAAGGTATTCAAGATGTACTCTTTCATCCCATTAAAAATATTTCACTATTAGCTTGCAATTTCACCTTTACATATGTATTTTTATTATATTAATTTTTTCATTTGTTCTTAGAATATTTACTGAACTTCTGTATTCTTCCTTTATTGTGCCAGTACCTAGGATAGTATGGTGGTCAAAGCAGACATAGTCTTTTCCTTATGGAGCTTGCAAAGTAGTAGGGAGAAAGAGATAATAATTGTGTAAATACATGACTATATACTCTGATAATGGCTAAAAATTCAAAGTGAAATTGCTAAACACCAGTAATTACAAGGAAGATCTATTCTTTTTTTTTTTTAATTTTTTAACGTTTATTTATTTTTGAGACAGAGAGAGACAGAGCATGAATGGGGGAGGGGCAGAGAGAGAGAGGGAGACACAGAATCCGAAGCAGGCTCCAGGCTCTGAGCCGTCAGCACAGAGCCTGACGCGGGGCTCGAACTCGCGCGGCTTGAACTTGCGGACCGCGATATCGTGACCTGAGTTGAAGTCGGACGCTTAACCGACTGAGCCACCCAGGCGCCCCAAGGAAGATCTATTCTAATCTGAGACACAATCCCGAAGACAAGACATCATATGCAATATCTGGGACAACATTGTATTAAAATACCTAAAGTATTTATTTACCTGAAATATTTGGTCATCTGCAATTCACATTTAGAGAGGCTTCTCCAAGAATTTGCTCCTGGGTTGAAAACTGAAGAATAAGTAAGCATTGTCAAAGTAGTGCAGATGTTGGAAGTTTTCTGGGGTAGAAGACAGCACTTGCAATTATCCTGGAGTGGAGGGAACATCTTAAAAATTGATGGTGCTGGAGGTGCATGGGCAGTTCAGTTGGTTAAGCGACCATCTCTTGATTTCAACCCCGGTCATGATCTCATGGCTTCTGAGACCCAGCCCCACAGAGTGTGGAACCTGCGTGGGATTCTCTCTCTCCCTCCTTCTCTGTCTCTCTGCCCCTCCCCCACTCATGCTCATTCTCATGTTCTCTCAAAATAAATAATTAAACATTAAAAAAAAAAGAATTGATAGTTCAATAGAGCTGGGGCTCAGAAAGCAAGAGAGGTGGTATTCCACAGAGTTAAATAGATAGGCAGGTCTAGATAAGCAAGGATCTTGATCCATACTTGATTAGAAGTCAATAAAAGTTTTAGGCATTAGAGTAGCATCAGATTTACATTTTAGTCACAGGAACTTTTCCAACATCACCTCTGTCACTTCTTATACACAGCTCTTCTTCACAGAGTTGTCCCAGTGTGCACTTATTGATGAGGTCAAGCCCTCACAAAAAGTCAAGGAAAAGACAATAAATATGTGAGCATAAATAGCCAAGTAGATAGGGCAAGCATGTTGAGGCACTGTGATGGAAAGTGGAAAAGTGCTGAGATCCAGGGCTGAAATTACCTCCTGAGGTATTACGAACAACTCTGAGATTGCTGTGGATAAGTATTTATGGTTACTTTTAATTAATATTTTCACCAGGATAACTATCAAAGGATGTGTATGTTTGAAAGACTTAAAGACTTTTGATACACATCATCAAATTCTTTTTTTAAGTTTATTTATTTATTTAGAAAGAGAAAGAGAGCAGGGGAGGGGCAGAGACAAACAGGGAGAGAGAGAGAGAGAGAGAGAGAGAGAGAGAGAGAGAGAGAGAGAGGATCCAGGCAGGCTCTGTGCTGTCAGCCCCGAGGATAGCATGCAGCCTGTATGGGGCTTTATCTCATGAACTCCAAGGTCATGACCCCAGCCTAAATCAAGATCTGGCTGCTTAACCGGCTGAGCCACCCAGGTGCCCCACACATCATCAAATTCTAAGGTAGTTATTTTTTATGTTACAATGATGTGAAAATTACGTAACGATGTTTTGCCCTAGCTTAGTTTATGGAGGGCATTTTGTTTTAATATAGTGTCCAATAACAACTAACATGAAGTATTAGAGAAAGGATAGATTTTCAAATCACACTGCCCTGGGTTTGAATTTTGGCTCTGCCAGTTGATATTCCTGTGATTACAGGAATTAATTATGTAGGGATGTTAGTTCATTTCCTCTGGAAGTAGTTTTTATGTCCTTAATATTAACTTTGGTGAAAAAAAATTTAATTGCATTTACTTTTACACATATGTTAAATGTTAAATAAAGACGTCTATTTGGAACCAACAAAGATATGTAAGGAAGCCATTTCTCATTAACCAACTTATGGAAAAAAGAGGAAATCTGTAGTTAGAAACATACAAAGCAGAGATAATGCACTGGCATGAAATGAGACTTTACACAAAAAGCATTATACAAACAAAAGCTATTAAAAAGTTGCAGGGGTTATGAAACAGTATGCTGCTTAAGTTAAAAAAAAAATTGAAAAAAAGAAAAACCCAAATCCTCAATGTCCTATTTGTGGAGAGAAGCAGCTAATATTTTTGAAAGGTTATTGTGTAAGCAAAACTTGGTGGGAGGGTGTTGGTTTCAGTTCAGTATATTGTATGCATCCTCCACATAGGGCAAAATAAAATAATTATTGTTTTCAGTTTTTTTAATTGGCTATATAGGAGAACCCACAGTAAATACGACAAGCTAAAAAGTGAGCAAAAGGTAAGAGAATTTTTAAAATATTCAGGGGTGAGTTTCTATGGATTCAGTAGATGTCAACATAGTTTGGACTACTGCTAATGAAGTACTGCTTATGGGGTCAGCCATGTACGTACAACAAGCCAGTGCGGTCTATATTATTATTCCCATTTTGCAGACGAGAACATGGAGGCTCAACTAATGTGAGTAACTCACTGACTGCAACACAACTATGGAGTGAAAGCATTGGGATTGAAGCTTAGATCTGTCTGATACTGGCACCTGCTCTCATTCTGCTCTGTGCATGCCATCTCAGAAACCTCATCCTACTAGAGTATAAACCGCTGTTCTTGAACCAACCCGTTCTCTTTTCATAGTAACAGGTAACTAGTGAGAGAAGAGTAGAGAAGGGAGGGAAAGCAGAATTTTCCAGAAAGTCCAGCCTCATAGAAATTCAAAAGGGTTCAAGGTGTCGAAACCCAGCTTCTCCCTGCAGCAGTGATAGGAAGGGTTTGCTGTTGGTTAACAAGAAAGTTGAGAGCCCATCTCAATACCTTGGAGGTATAAACACTGAGGGAAATGTTTCAGCAACCTGCAGGGGATGTGTTATATTTGTCTTCTTGCCTGAGGAACTTGCCAATTATGTGAAAATGCCAACTAGTCTCCTTACCTGATTTTGAGTAATACCTCTCAAGAAAATAAAAATGTCCAGAGATAGTAAGCAAAAATCATACAAGATGAAAATATTGAAAAGACTTTCTTTTCCTGAGGAGGCAGAGGCAAAGTAAAATATTTCAAGAGTAGGCAATTAAAAAAAAAATGACAGAGAATGAAAAGAAAAGGAGAAATAATCTATTCATATAGAAGCAGTGCAGAAATTTCAACATTAAGAATGTTTTCTCAGTTAATTTGTTAATTTAGAAACTCAAGATTAAACCAATATATTGTATGATGCTATAAACCATAAACTTACACACAAATGCATACAAACTTTGTATTATGACTATAGAAGCACAATAAATGCATGGACATACACATCTAAAAGGACAGTCAGGAGCACCAGGGTGGCTAAGTCACGTGAGCATCCAAATTCAGCTCAGGTCGGGATCTCACAGTTCATAGGTTCGAGCCCCTGTCGGGCTCTGCTAACAGCTTGGAGCCTGGAGCCTGCTTTGGATTGTTTGTTTCCCTCTCTGTCTGCCTCTCTCATGCTCTCTCTCTCTCTCTCTCTCTCTCTCTCTCTCTCTCTCTCAAAAATAAAATAAACACTAAAAAAATAACTAAATAAATAAATAAAAGGAGAGTCATTGCTGATTGTTTGGGTGTGGCAGAATCATGTGTCATTTTTTCCTCCTAATTGCAAAATTGTGCCTTCTGTATTATCTGCAATGAAAATGGAATACTTGCTCATACACAAATGTATACCTCTTCCCATAGAAGCCATAGAAGGCTCCACAACTTTCCACAACACACAGAAAATTCACAAGAATTATAAGATTTAAGGGAATGTGTTTTGTGTGTGAAGATATTCTAGTGATGTGTAGGAATACTCTTTGGAGAGAGAGAGAGAGAGATGCAATATTGGTTATATATACACCTGGCATAACCAGGGAGTATACTTTTGTTCTGGAATGTTCTGTTCCATGTTTCGTTCTGGTATTTTTTTTTTTTTTTTTTTTTTGCCAAGGATTATAATCTTTTTTCTCTATTATGTACTTCACTCAGTGCAGGTGGGTCACGGGCGTTTTTCTTTTGCTTTCCCCACCTTGGACTATCCAGCATTTGAACCCCAACACCTTCATGTTTGAAGGATCCTTCTATTATAAGCCCTTGTGGGTGGAAGGGACTGCATGTATCCTGGCCTCCTGACACTAAGATGTGCCTATTTATATAGGCACATGACTCAGGTTTGGCCAATCAGATGGGTCCATTCTACTAAGGGTTTTGTTGGGTAGAAGCGGCAACATATTGAGCTTCTAGGGGTACCGATGGCAGAACAAATTCAAGTGTCCAGTGGCATTGCTTGGTACAAGCTTTGGGATGGATCCACCCTTCGGCAGGGGGTGCTAGCCCTTCTTTCACTCTGTTGCTTTTGATACCTGGCCTCCACTGCTGTGTCCATTTGCAAAGCTTGGTTCTAAAGCTGTCCCCTCAATTGGTAATGCACCCACTATCATTTTAATGAATTCATTTTATTCCTAAATCAGTCAAAGTTGGTTTCTGTTGTTTGTATTTAAAAAGTCCTGACGGATACCAAGTGTGAAGAAATAATTCTTGGACACAACAAGTAAAAGAACTTACGGGAATGTATCCTTAATTGTTTTGAAATTGGGGATAGAAGTGTAAAAATCTTGGAGCATGGGTGGTGGTTTAACTTTTCCCAGTTAAAAACATCGTGCCAGACATTCATTTGGCAAAGAAAGGAGGAAATTGAATGGTGATACCTGGAACACACAGTAGGTGTTCAAAACTAAATTTGGTTTACTCGACCGTGGTTTATGATATTTTAACAGCAGTTTTCAGCAAAAGGATGGTACATGCCTTATCAGATCTGGTAGGAATATTTGTTTATCTTTGTTCAAAAATTGTGAGGGATTTAAAGTTGTTACTGCAGAAGAAAATTCCCTAATCAAACGACTTTTTTTTTTATTATTAAGGACAGTAGATGTTCATTCATAAAATATGCATTTAGTGCTTTCTCTGTGTCAGGTACTAAGTTGCCGGAAAGAGAAAAACATGATCAATCTCTTCTCTCTAGAAATGTCTATTTTGTACTGTCTTAGTTACTTTCTATCCATATCATAATATTTTGTTCATTTGTTTGTATCCCATTGATTTGTGAATTCCTTGGGGATATGGGACTTATTTTCTATTTATTTATGTTCCTAGAGCATAACACAATCTCTCATACATAACTGGCTTTCAAAAAATGTATACCAAATGAATAAGTGAATGAATGAATAAATGAATAAAAAATGACATAAGTAAGTAGCCTGAACAATCACCCTTAGTGAGTTCTATTTGCATCCCAGTCAACTTGCTTATCAGTGACATGAGGGAACACAGAGGCAAGCTTATCAAACACACAGATGCTTTCTGTGCAGTATAAGAAATACCTACGACATATAATGACAATCGGAGATCTCAATATTTATTATCTGGTGTAACTGAGAAAAGATTTGGAAGAGTTTATTATAATATATTTCAATTTGTTCCTTTAAAAACTATCAGGTGTCTAGGAAGAAGCTGGAACAGACCTGGCTTAAAAGCAGGTAATATAGGGGCGCCTGGGTGGCTCAGTCAGTTAGCAACCAACTTTGGCTCAGGTCATGATCTCGTGGTTTGTGAGTTCGAGCCCTGCGTTGGGATCTGTGCTGGCAGCTCAGGCTGGGGAGCCTGCTTTGGATTCTCTGTTTCCTTCTCTCTCTCTGCCCTTTCCCCACTTGTGCTCTTTCTCTCTCTCTCAAAAATAAATAAACATTAAAAATTTTTTTTTAAAAAGCAGTTAATACAGGGGCACCTGGCTGGCTCAGTCAGTAGAGCATGCGACTCTTGACCTCAGGGTTGTGAGTTTGAGGCCCATGTTGGGCATAGAGATTATTACTTAACAAAAGAGCAGGTAATAGAATGTGATGAATTAACAGATAGAAAATGAAGGTAACACTGATAGCACCCTCTGTGAGGCAGCAGTGTAACAGGTCTTCTCTGTCAATTCTGTCTGTAAGGAAGGGAGACAGCCATCCCCTCTGCACTGCACTGGTCAGGCTCTGCATGGAACACTGTGCTCTCCGTGGCTCTGAATTTGAAGGTTTCTGAAAAAGACCACATTCAGAAAAGTGTGATCTTTATGCTGAAGTGTTTGAAAACTGCAATATACACTTTAACCACCTGAGGAAATGCAGTCTAGAAACACTTAGCATAAGCATAATGTAATTAACTCAAGATCTAGAAATTAATTACTGGAATTCTAAAGTGCCCAATCATCTTTTCAGACTAGGCATGGGACAGCAAATCAGCAGTTCAAGGAGCTGAGGAGAGAAGAACAAAGAGCAGAGGGTAAGATGGGCAAGTGAATGGACAATCTGAAACATGGGTTATTGTCAGAGACTTGTTTTTACCTGTTTCCTGTGCTTCAAAGACCTGGCCTAGGGAAAGGGCAAATACATACACAAAAGTAGGACAAATAGGCTAACGTGCTCAAAAGCTATTTTAAGAAGCATTTGTATTTCTACCGGTAAACTTTTTATAAAATAAAATGATCAGAATACAAAGATGACATTGAACATGGGGTGGGGAGGTCAGGTCCAAGTGCCTTGACTGGAACTCTTTGAGTAGTGACTGATGATATCAGAGAGGGAGGCCATAGACAAAAATACTAGTTTGAGGGAAAATTTACATAAGATGAATTCTTAAAAACACTTTCAATTAAAAAACTCTTTGCCTTGAGGCACCTGGCTGGCTCAGTCGGGGAGCACGAGACTCTTGATCTCAGGGTTGTTAAGTTCGAGCCCCACATTGGATGCAGAGATTTCTTAAAATGTTAAAAAAAAACACACACAAAAAAACCCTCTGACTTTATTCAATTTATGAGAGTGATGGGTTTTTTTTTCCAATTAACATAAATCTTTTGAGATGTTGTATATAGAAATGTTTAAGATATTTTATAAATTAAGTTTTTTATGCATGGAGGAAAACTAAAGAGTAATAGTTTTAATGTTTATTTCTTTATTTTGAGAGAGAACACAAGTGAAAGAGAGGCAGAGAGAGAGAGAATCTCAAACAGGCTCCATGCTGTCAGTGCAAAATCTGGTGCGGGGCTCAAACCCAAGAACTGTGAGATCATGACCTGACCTGAAATTGAGTGGGACATTTAACTGATTGAGCCACCCAGGTGCCCCTAAAGAGTATTTTTTAAACCTTTAAAATCCATTCGTCCTTTATAGAAGTAGGACAGACTCTGAGACTACCTGAACTAAATTCTGAATTTCAGTATTTTCTGGCTGAGTGATCGTTAACAAGTTAGTTACCCTGTCATTGCCTAGGTTTCCTTACCTGTCAAATCGAGGTAATAGTGCACTGAATTGAATGAGATAGTAATAATTTAGAAAAATATCTGTCATGTGGTAAGCACAAAAAAGTTTGCTGAAATTATCATTTTATATATAATGATATTAACATATCTGAGAAGCATATTTGACATAGCCTATGCATGTTATGATGCATATGCATGTTTGATCTCCATATATAACTCACTATGATGTTCAGCAGGGATTATTTATTTTCATGTTTTTTTTTCTAATTATTGGGATTGTATTTTTAGCTTTTAAGACTTAGTCACCAGTCTGACATTTTATATTCCAGATTGGTTCCATCGATTACTGGTCAGATTTAAGGATGTTGCTTGTGGATGGAATAGGGTTAATTGGACTGGTTCCAAAAATAACAAATCTACTGATTTATAAGTGATATGAGACTCCTTAGGAATTTATTGTGTTCCTGCAGGACTCTGGCGTTATACTAGAAGCTAGGAACAAGTAAGATATAAAACACTGGAATCCCACCTCTAGTGAAGGAAACAGGTTATTAAAATTCTAATAATTACATTGATTCACAGCAGTGAGTGCGTGATAAGGGATAATCTATACTGATCTGATGAAAAGAGGGAAAATACAAGGAAGGCTGTCAAAAAGAGGAGATTTCTTTTTTTTTTAATTTAAATTTTAGTTAACATACAGTGCAATATTGGTTTCAGGAGTAGAATTTAGCGACTTATCACATACATCACCCAGTGCTTATCACAAGCGCCCTCCTCAATGCCCATCACCCATCTAGCCCATCTCCCACTCACCTTGCTCCATCAACCCTCAGTTTATTCTCTATTGTTAAGTGTCTCTTGTGGTTTGTTTCCCTCTCTTCTCTCCCCCCCGCCACGTGTTCATCTGTTTTGCTTCTTAAATTCCACACATGAGTGAAATCATATGGTATTTGTCTCTCTGAGTGACTTCTTTTGCTTGCATAATATATTCTAGCTACATGCACACCATTGCAAATGGCAAGATGCCATTCTTTTGATGGCTGAGTAATATTCCATTATATGTATATGTCACAATTTCTTTATCCATTCATTAGTCAAGCTACCCTAATCCAGAAAGAGGGGAGAGGATTTCTGAGCTGAAATTAAAGGTTGAAAAATAATTTAAGCTAACCGTATATCAATCCCATCTTCCCAATTACATGGTTCCTTTTTTAATTTTTTAATTTTTTTAATTTTTTTTAATTTTTTTTAACGTTTATTTATTTTTGAGACAGAGAGAGAGAGAGAGCATGAACAGGGGAGGGTCAGAGAAAGACGGAGACACAGATTCTGAAACAGGCTCCAGGCTCTGAGCTGTCAGCACAGAGCCCGACACGGGGCTTGAACTCAAGGACCGCGAGATCATGACCTGAGCCGAAGTCAGACACTTAACCGACTGAGCCACCAAGGCGCCCCTCTTTTTTTAATGTTCTCTCTTAAAGTTGTTTTATTCTTCCAAATTGTAATACTAATATAAATAATGCTTGTTCACAAAGGAGATAATGCAATACCAAGGTGTACAAAGTCAAAACAACATTTCTTTCCCCTCACTAAATCCCGTTCTACTTCCTTCCCAAACTCCATTCATTATTAAAACCCTTGCCAGACTCCTCCCACAACTTTTCAGTGCTTTTGAATTGCATATTAACTAGAAGCCTGGAATACATGTAGCTTCTGAAACTCTGTGCGTGTGGGGTGTGTGTGTGTGTGTGTGTGTGTGTGTGTGTGTGTGTGTTTTAAGAAGTTTGGTTTCCATTTATTTGTTTTTATTAAAAAAATCATGTATATACATCACTTAGCTGCTTATTTTATATCACATGTAAAATTGCATTTTAATATTACATGTGAAATATACATTTCGTATAGACAAAGGATTATGTAGCATGTATACATAAGGTATTAAAATGAATAATGTTGTAACAACTGTTAGAAGTTTTAGAGACCATAGGCACCCTTCTTTAATTACATTCCTTATCTCTTATCCCCACTCAAAGCCACAGTGCTCCCAAAAGAGAACCACTGTCTTGAATTTTGAATTACTTATTTTTATTAACTCAAGAATATACCATATACACATCATGTCAATAGATATTGGTTAACTCCTCTTTTTTTTTTAATTTTTGTAAATGTGTATGCACTAGCATATGCATTATTTACATAAAGAGTGTATCACACATTCTTTTTATCTGATTGTAGTATTTTTTTCTTTATCTACTCTACACTTCCTTCTTTTCCTCTCCTCTACCCACTTCTGCCTCCCCTCACCTGACCCCACAGACAGCCTATTTTAAAATTCTGGTGTTGTGGAGAAATGGGAACCCTCTTGCACTGTTGGTGGGAATGCAAACTGGTGCAGCCGCTCTGGAAAGCAGTGTGAAGGTTCCTCAAAAAATTAAAAATAGACCTACCCTATGACCCAGCAGTAGCACTGCTAGGAATTTACCCAAAGGATACAGGAGTACTGATGCATAGGGGCACTTATACCCCAATGTTTATAGCAGCACTCTCAACAATAGCCAAATTATGGAAAGAGCCTAAATGTCCATCCACTGACGAATGGATAAAGAAATTGTGGTTTATATACACAATGGAATACTACATGGCAATGAGAAAGAATGAAATATGGCCTTTTGTAGCAACATGGATGGAACTGGAGAGTGTTATGCTAAGTGAAATAAGTCATACAGAGAAGGACAGATTCCATATGTTTTCACTCCTATGTGGATTCTGAGAAACTTAACAGAAGACCATGGGGGAGGGGAAAAAATGGTTAGAGAGGGAGGGAGCCAAAACATAAGAGACTCCTAAAAACTGAGAACAAACTGAGGGTTTATGGGGGGTAGGAGGGAGGGGTGGGTGGGTGATGGGTACTGAGGAGGGCACCTGTTGGGATGAGCACTAGGTGTTGTATGGAAACCAATTTGACAATAAATTTCATAATAAAAAAAAAGTAAAAGTAGAGTTTTCACCACTAAATCACACACACACACACACACACACACACACACAAATCTGGTGTTCAGTCTTGCTTTTTTCTATACTCTGCTCCCAATTCATTTCACCATATACAAATACTGTCAACAGTTGTACATTTTGGGGTACCTGGGTAGCTCAGTTAAGCGTCCAACTTCAGCTCAGGTCACGATCTCATGGTTCGTGGGTTCAAGCCCCACACTGGTCTCTGTGCTGACAGCTAAGAGCCTGGACCCTGCTTCATATTCTGTGTCTCCCTCTCTCTCTCTCTGCCCCTCCCCCACTTGTACACTCTCTCTCTCTCAGGAAGAAATAGACATTAAAGTTTTTTAAAATAGTTGTACATTTTACAAATATTCCTACTCATATATAATGGTGAAAATATAATATACATAATGGCCTGTGTAAATGTGTATATTTATTTTAAAATTTATTTTAAGTGGAATATTATAATTATTCGTGTTTTATATTGTTTATTCAATAATAACTAAAAGAAATTGGGGTGCCTGGGTGGCTCAGTCGGTTGAGCGTCCGACTTCAGCTCAGGTCACGATCTCACGGTCTGTGAGTTCAAGCCCCACGTCGGGCTCTGGGCTGATGGCTCAGAGCCTGGAGCCTGCTTCGGATTCTGTGTCTCCCTCTCTCTCTGCCCCTCCCCCGTTCATGCTCTGTCTCTCTCTGTCTCAAAAATAAATAAACGTTAAAAAAAAATTAAAAAAAAAAAGAAATTGATCCATGTCAAATGATAAAACTTTATTTTGTTTTCTTTTTCATGTCTATATGATATTCAGTATTGTGGCTGTACATAGTTTATTCAGCCACTTTCATTTTGACAGTCATTTGCTTATGGTCATTATTTCCACTATGGACATTTCTTTAAGAAACACACATATACATAAAACCTTTGTCTAGGGCCTTTATCACTTTAGGATAGATTCCTAGGAGTGAGACTATTGGAGTTAAAGATATTTTTAATTTTAATAAGTGTTGTTTCATACTTTTATAAAAATGATTTAACATTTGTATTTCCAAAAGAAATTCATGAAAGAATACTTTTCTTCATATCCTTACCAGCAATAGATCTTATTTCACTTTTAAAAAATTGTTATTCTGGTGGGTAAAAGTGATATCTCATTGGTAGTTTAATTTGTAGGCCCCTGATCAATACTGCATTTAACTATCTTATTTGCATACCGACCATCAGGTTTTCTTCTCTGTCAATTGTCTATTTTCATTCTTTGCTCATTTTTCTTTTGGATATTTTAGCTATTTCTTGACAATTTGTAGGCATTTTGTGGTAGTGTAAATAGTATCTCCTCACCTGTTACTTGTTTTGCATTTTTTTCATTAATTTTACTTTTCTACTAATATATTGTTATAAAAACTGAGCAAGAACAGAAAATGAGTACCAAAAGTATATAAGGAACTGTCAAAGGCATGGCTTCATCAGCAACCTTAGCTAGCTGTCTCAAACACAAGGAAATAAAACAATTTCAAAAAGCAGAATCTTTTGTGGTTTTTGTTTCTTTTAATATAATTTATTGTCAAATTGGTTTCCATACAACACCCTTTGCTCATCCCAACAAGTGCCCTCCTCTCTGCTCATGACCCAGTTTCCCCTCTCCCCCACCCCCCATCAACTCTGTTTGTTCTCAGTATTTAAGAGTTTCTTATGATTTGCCTCCTTCCTCTAACTCCCCCACCCATGGTCTTCTGTTAAGTTTCTCAAGATCCACATATGAGTGAAAACATATGGTATCCTTCTCTGCCTGACTTATTTCACTTAGCACAATACCCTCCAGTTCCATCCATGTTGCTGCAAATGGCAAGATTTCATTCTTTCTTATTGCCAAGTAGTATTCCATTGTATATATAAACCACATCTTTATCCATTCATCAGTTGATGGACATTTAGGCTCTTTCCATAATTTGTGGTTTTCTAATTTCTTGACAAGGGAGATGGTCCTTTGTGACTGAGAAGACTTAAAGACTAAACTTTCTGGCCGTGAAGATTTGGCCATTTGCCACCATTACAGTTTTAAAGAGCACTGTCTGCTCTTCAAACAGAAAATCACCCTCTGTAAGCAGGAAGTGTGCCCTTGAACAACATAATCCATAATCCTCACGGCTGGAATTAGAACACATAGAGTTTCATATACCGCTAAAACCATGATCATCATATTATTTGACCACTTGGAGACTTTAGAGATTTTAGTTCTTGGCGAGTCAAACTTCAGGACTGATTAACACCTATGAGTAGCATCAAAATGAATTCCTTAAAGTAGGTAAACATAATATCTACTACTTGCAACTATTCTGTTTTTTAGCCAGAGACTGTCTTTGGCCACTTGAGGGAACTTAGTAGCCTCTAGCAAAACGGAATGTGATTAACATCAGAACACTAAGTGCGCAATATGTAATTACACTCCATTAGAATCTATCAAAACAAGATTATAATTACACTTTGCACATGACATGTTCCTTGTAAGGTTGGCAATTTAGAGCTCTGCTTAAAAATAGAGTGCTCCGCAATCTGCAGACCCCCAATCCATTTAATAATGACCCATCAATAGTCAAGTTAGTTTTTAACAGAACAAAGGTATTGAAATGGACTTTTAATATTAACAACAAGAAACTAACTAAAATGTGTTATGTACAGACAGGGGAAAAATCACTAAAGCAAACAGCAACAACAAGGCAGGAGAGTAAGGCTGATTTAACATGGCAAAACTTATTTAGCAGGTTTTTTAGAAACTGAACCCCAGCTTTGGACCAAGTGTTTGATTTATGCTAACCTTGTGACCCTTGACCTCCCAAAAGGTTTCAGTCTTTCCAATATCACTTCTTTAGCCATAACTTTATTAGAAAATCAACAACCCAGGGAGGGAATGTTAAAAATAAAACGGAGTACTTTTTAGAGCAATATGATGAATATCAGACTGAAGCCACACAACAAGCCTGCAAAGGAATTTTTTTTTTTTGCCCTATTTTGCAGAAGGAATGATGCAGTCCTGTGAGGTTGTGTAACTTGCCCAAAGTCCCTTAGTTAGCAATGTTATACCTGAGATTCAAGTCCAGGGCTTCATGACTCTGGAAGCTATGATCTATTATATAACCACACCCTTACTGGGCACACAAAAACCAAGTCTCTGGTTAAGTTTTACTTTCAAAATCAAAAAATAAATAAAAGGGAGTCAAGATTTGTATTAATTTGGAGAAAAGGCAAGAGAGACAACAACAAAACAAACAAACAAACAAAATAACCCGGGGCAGCAGAAAGAAGATTTGGACAGAGCATTGAAAAGAGCATTGGAATTGGATGTGTGGAGGAAACGAAGGGTACTTGTATGTGGTGATGGTATTTCATTGAAGTCAAATAGTAGAAGGTGATATTATTCCATATCCATCATAAAGAATTAGGATTTTATTTTTCCAAAATGTAATAGCCCATAAAAGGTTTAATTTAAAGTAAGTTCAATCTAATTAGAAAATTCTTGGGTCCTAGCATAAAGCCCAAAGTCGGCTTATACCATGCTCTGAAAAAGTAATTGCTTGTCTCATGATCTCATAAAGGTATCACAGATAAGATACAATGATTGATTGTTAAGCTAGGGGATGGGTAGCCAATCCAGTGGAGAAGCCACAGCAAATGGAGTGCATAGCGTGTTTCAACTGAACACACAGAGAGAAGATGGGTAGAATGATCAGTCCCTTATATTAACTGGAAGTCTGCAGTGTATGTAACCCTCCAAACTCTACAGTCAAAGGGGAAACATGAGAAAAAGAGTTAGTAGAAATCCCACATGTCAGCCTCTCCATTTCATAGGAATAGCTAATCAAATATTTCCCTACAAGTTTAGAAGCAAAAACATATCACTGGTGATTACCAGCCTGGAAATGTAAAGGAAAAGATTTTCAAAGATAGCTGCTTTAATGCTGTCTCCTGTTATTTGAGGAAACAGAAGCTGAGAGAAGTGCTATGACTCAATCTGAATTATAACTCATAACTGGGAGAACCTGGATCCAGGTGCCAGTCTTTCTGTATTCGATATACAGTAAAACCTTGGTTTTGTGAGCATAATTCATTCCAGAAACATGCTTGTAATAGAAAGCACTTGTATATCATAGCAAATTTCAAGAACCATTGACTCAGTTGTGATCATTTGACATTCAGTGTCATGAACGACTTGTATTACAAGACATTGCTCATTTATCAAGTTAAAATTTATTAGTGGGATGCCTGGATGGCTCAGTAAGTTAAGTGTCTCACTCTTGGTTTTGGCTCAGGTCATGATCTCGTGGTTGGTGAGTTTGAGCCCCGCGTCAGGCTCTGTGCTGACAGCTCAGCCTGCTTCTGATTCTGTATCTCCCTCCTCTCTGTCCCTTCCCAGCTCGTGCTCTATCTTTCTGTCTCACTCTCAAAAATAAATAAACAATACATTGTTTTAATTGATTGTGGGTTTTACTTCCTCACTTCTATTGGACCCCTGAATTTAATCTTTCTGCAAAGTCTGTAATATCTGTTGGGCAGGAATACTTCATCTCCCACTAAGGGAATGCAACTTTCTCTTACTCCTGTTTCCTAAGATTTGATTCTCTCATTTTGTTCCTGATACTCTACTTTTCTCTAGCTATCACTTATTTTTCTCTTCAAATGAGTCAATAAACCCTCTGCAAAGGAAGTTGATAACATATACCAGAAACCTTTTCATCTTTTTACAGTTCATATCTTTTTGGCTTACCACTCTCACTTGAAGAAATATTTGTCTAAATAAAGAAACCAAATGGCAAATGAAGACTTCTGCTCAAAATGTTGTCATCACAGAATGACGTGTGATGATGAAAAAATTACAAAGACCTCCATATTTAGTGATATTGAAATAATTATGTAAATTAAACTGTTCATATACTAGGATGTTATGCTCCCATTAAATACTTTTATGAAAACTTTTAATAATATTAAAACACATATGAGATTATAAGTGGCCAATCTCATGGAAAATAAATATTTCTTTTGTTTGAAAAGAGTATTTGCAGGAAAAAAACTGAAGAAATGTACTAACTTTTAAATATCTTTTTAGTTTAGAATAATTTTAAACGTACAGAAAACTCGCCAAGATAGTATAGAGTATCTGTGTATTCTTCACATAGCCTTCCCCTGACGTTGACGTTATATAGTCCATGGTACATTTTCAAAGTGAAGAATTCAGCAGTTTTACAATATTATTAACTCAACTACACACTTGATTTGCTTTTCACCAGTGTTCTCACTAAGATCATTTTTCTGTTCCAGGATTTAACTGAGGATACCACATTGCATTTGGTTACCATGTTTCCGGAATCTTCTCCAGTCTGTGAGTGTTCCTCTGTCTTTTCTGTTTTATTTTTTCAAGTCCTTGAAAAATCTGAAGAACTCTTGTCAGATCTTTTTGGAATGTTTCCCAATTTTGGTTTCTCTGATGTTTTCTCATGATTAGTCTGGGCTTATAGATTTTTCGAAAGTGTACCCCAGAGGGGAAGTGACCTTGCCATCATGTCATACCGGGCAGGACATGATAACAACATGGCTTATCACTGATGGTGTTAACCTGGATCACCTGGCTGAGATAGTGTTTACCAAGTGTCTTTACTGTAAAGTAACCATTTTTCTTTTTCCATACCCTGTTCATTTAAAGTCAACAGGCAAGTTGAGGGGCATGAAGGCGCACTACCTAAAGAGGAGTATGTTTACAAATATTATCAGGAATACTTCCGTGAAGAACATCCTTCCTGCAGTTATTAATGTATCCATTGTTTATATTGCTTTGGACTTATATATATTTATTTATTCTTTGGGTTGTAATCCAGTACTGAGTTTTTCAAAGCCCACTAAGGGCATTAACATTGAATTGCGCCATTCTAATTGACTTCTCTTTTGCTACCTTTAGAATATGTCCATTTCTTTTTAATGAGCAGATCCAATTTTGTGACCAGAACAGGAAACAAAAACATTAATATCTATGTTAACCCCACAAGGGCAGACCAGTAATCAGATTACTCACATAGTCCAGTGCAATATTTGTTTTCGCCAAGGTTGTGTGAGATTGGGCTGCCATGTGCTGATTTGGGGCGAGTCTCACTCACCTTCAATGCCCGTATGATGAGTTGAGGGCTACCGATGAGACGGCTCATAGCTGACTCTTGGGCTTAGGCTACACGTGTGGACTTATGTGTTAGTTCTCACCAGTGTGTGTTCTGACAACAGCACACAAGAGCAACAGGAGTGGGGACAGCAGGAGTGGTGGCACGTGTCTTTAACCCATGTGCCCTCTAGTGCTGAAAGCTGGGCTCTCGCGCCACACCCATTGCTAGCTCCGCCCCCAGGGTGTAGCTGTCCCCTGGAGTGGCTGTGGTGCATCTCCTCAAGGATTTTAAAACCATTGCTATGTAACTAAAGGGCTCTTCTGCTCTTTTCTCTGTCTGTCATTAAGGATGTTATTCTCTCCTGAGTTGGGCCTCGTCCATGATTAGAGGGAGAGACATCCCTTGCATGAATGGAACCACTCTAGAGGTATGGTCAAAATTGAAAGAGGCCATTCTAGAAATGCAGTGATTATGGCTTAAAGAATTCCAGGAAAGGGGCGCCTGGGTGGCTCAGTCAGTGGAGCGTCCAGCTTTGGCTCAGGTCATGATCTCACGGTTTGTGAGCTGGAGCCCTGCGTCGGGCTCTGTGCTGACAGCTCAAAGCCTGGAGCCTGTTTCAGATTCTGTCTCTCCCTCTCTCTCTCTGCTCCTCCCCTGCTCGCGCTCTGTCTCTCTCTCTCTCTCAAAAATAAGTAAACATTAAAAAAAAATCCAGGAAAGATGTGGTTTTACGTTTATTCAAGGAAATTCCAAATAATAAATGTAACATGACAGGAAAATGTTCGCATTTTCTTACCTACTCTGGGTAAAATTGTTGACATTTTCCTGCATACTCTGGATAAAATTGCATTTGTAGCCATCGTCAACAAAGCAGAGTAAAAACCTTGAAAGACTCACTGGACCTCAGTGGTCCCTGGTGATAGAGCAGAGGTTGCAGCATCATGAGTATGTCGCCAGTATTGAGTAAATGCGATTAGGAATTGCAGAGGCAGCAGGATCTATAATATTGCAACACACACAGATTCCAAAGGGCTGTGTCACTGTGGCCAATAACAGTGTTACTTCTGTTTTATTTGTTTTATTTCTGTTTTACTTTTTTTATGTTAGGAGATGTAAAGTTAGCCAGGAATTGCAGACTTGACATACAGGGGGAAAACAGAGACAGAGATTGACAAAGAGGTGGTTCTTGGATTTGTGCAGGAAAAGGTGGTGTTTAGTACTACAAAGATTCTTCACATATACTAACTGATAGGACATAGGAAAGTGAATATATGCTTCTTCTTTACCAATTTTGCTAGCTCGTTATCAATGAATCACCATACCTCACATGGCCCATGAATTTAATAAGGCACCATTTACTCTAAGTGTTATGCAGTGAAAAGACCCCCTCCCCCCAAAATATTTATTGGGTCCCAGCACATTCAAGGGGTAGCCCTTTTTTTGTCCCTGTTCCCACTGCTATGTGCAAATTCCCAAACAGCATGTGTTGGGGGCAATCCTTTCATACATTTAGTATATCATGGTTTTGTCCTTGGCTCAGTGGTCAGATCTCTGAAATATTGGTCAGAAAAAGACAAGGAAAAAGTTGTTTCCTATATTTGGGTCTTGCAAATTGTTCCCCAACAGAGCTGAGAGAGAAGGACCACTTCATTTTCCCTTAAAAAATCCCCTAGGGTTTGGGGCGGTTGAGCATCCGACTTCGGCTCAGGTCATGATCTCACAGCTCGTGAGCTGGAGCCCCAAGTCGGGCTCTGTGCTGACAGCTCAGAGCCTGGAGCCTGCTTTGGATTCTGTGTCTCCCTGTCTCTCTGCCCCTAACCCACTTGCATTCTGTCTCTGTCTCTCTAAAAATCAATAAACATTAAAAAAATTTTTTTGAAAAAAATCCCCTAGGGTTTGACAACTGTGTTTCACTGAAGAAGAAGAGAACCCACTACTTTCACCAGGGAAACCTCTACTGAGCTGTGTTGCTGGGGAATTTTGAAAATGTGACCTCATGTGGAGTTTTAACCAGCTGTTGTCCTTGGACCAAATCCTGTTGCAATTTATAATGCTCCTTCTCCATGTAAAATCCTGAGGTCCTAAACATGTGACAGGTTCATACTACATAATTACAATTGGATTAAGACTGTGATAAAGTAAAGTAAACATATATGTAGGAGTTATAGAAGGTAAAAAAAAATGTATATATATATATACAATTAACATTATACAATTATATTTATATATATAAACAATTAAAATTATATATATGTGTGTGTATATATATATATATATATATATATACACAATTTTGTGAGTTCGAGCCCTACGCCAGGCTGTGCTATCAGCCTGGAGCTTTATATATATATATATATATATATATATATATATATATATATGATACCTTTATATATAAATTTAACCTCATGAGGGGTGCCTGGGTGGCTCAGTCAGTTAAGTGTCTGACTTCAGCTCGGGTCATGATCTCACGGTTCATGGGTTCAAGCCCCACATCAGGCTCTGTGCTGACAGCTTAGAGCCTGGAGCCTGCTTCTGCTTCTGTGTCTCCCTCTCTCTCTACCCCTCCCCCACACGGTCTCTCTCTCTCTCTCTCTCTCTCTCTCTCTCTCTCTCCCTCTCCCTCAAAAGTAAATAAACATAAAAACAAAAATTAAAAAAATTAACCTTACTAGTAACCAAAGCAATATAATCGAAAAGGTTGCATTTTGCCTATTTCTTTGGCAAAGTTTGGGGGTTTTTTTAGTGTTCAGCACTGGCAAGTATGTGAAAAAATGGCCTGTGATTCACTGTAGGGAGGAGTGTAAATAACTATAAGCTTTTGGAAGGGTAATTTGGATATAGCTATCAAAAGTTTTAAAATGTACATATATTTTAGTCCAGCAATTCTACTTCTAAGTAGGTTTACTCAGTGTTTTACCAAAAAAAAGTTTACTGCACGGCAACAATAATTAAATCAAAAGGAGAACTAATCTAAATGTCAGAGTAAAAATTTATAAATTATACGTTTATATATGAACTTCTCCGCAGACATTAAAAATAATATAAAAGTATCTGAAATAGAGGGAATATAATAATATATCATAAATAAAGATAGTATGTGACACCAGTAAGGTACAACATTATTAAATATATATGACATATATATGTGTATATATGTTTATGTGCAAAAAGATTACTTAGAAAATATTAACACTGGTCTTCTCTGAATGATGACAACTGGAGTTATTTTCTATGACTTTGGTGGTAATTTTTAAGTTTTCATTGTCCAAATTTTCTACGGTGAAAATACGTTTATAATCTAAGCAAACTACATATTATAACTTTCAAACTGCTACCTTCTCACTCATACATATGGACACATACATTGTCTTCTGACTGCCCTGGTTTATATTTATATACTCTACTAATATATCACTTTTATTAAGACGATCACATTAATGTTTAGGAAGATTCTGAAGTCAGAGCAATTAAGTGATAATAAACTGCTTTCACAAAACACATTTTTAAAATTAGTAGGATGCATAAATTTTAAGCCCACAGCTTAATGAACCTTTACATAAATAAATGACTTAGGCAGAGACATAGAGCAATGCCATCACCTAGATCAAGACCTAGAACATACTTGTTATCTCAGAAAGTTGCTTCTTAGGACTTTCTGGTTGATAGCCACCCGGCACTTTAATTCATGGTAGTTGCAGAAGTCGTGGTCCAACCTACCATGTGTTTAGCTCTTGCCATGGGCTTGACTCTGTGCTAGATCCTCTAAATACAGTATCTCAGGGCGCCGAGGTGGCTCAGTCACTTAAGCGTCCGAACTCCGCTCAGGTTGTGACCTCACGGTTCGTGGGTTCGAGCTCCGTGTCAGGCTCTGTGCTGACAGCTCAGAGCCTGGAGCCTGCTTTGGATTCTGTGTCTCCATCTCTGCCCCTCACCTGCTCACGCTCTGTCTCTCTCTCAAAAATAAATAAACATTATGGAGCACGTGGGTGACTCAGTTGGTTAAGTGTCTGACTTCAACTCAGGCCACAATCTCACAATTTTGTGAGTTTGAGCCCTGCATCAGGCTCTGTGCTGCCAGCCTGGAGCCTATTTCAGATTCTGTGTATCCCTCTCTCTCTGCCCCTTCTGCTCATGATCTATGTCTCAAAAATAAATAAGCATTAAATTTTTTTTTAATAAATGAATAAATAAATAAATAAACACCTCATTTAATCCTAATTCTATATACAATGAAGAAAAGAAGGGTTTTCAATATTAATCAACTAGCCACACAAATTGTTATCGGCAAATAGAATACAAGCAGGCATTTGGTTGTCTTGAGTTTGGTTTCAAACTTGAGTATTTTTTCCAAATTTTGCAGGTTTTCAATAAGTTGAACAATGGAGTTTGGTAATAACCACCCTAAAAATGACTTGACAGAAAACAAGTTGAGACATCAAATAACAGAAAGCTGACAGAGAGAAACACTGGAGACCCTTAAATGCCTAGGGGCAGATAATCCTTAAGTGCCCAGCACACTCAGGAACTGGTCTGGAGAGGTTTTAGGATTAAAGTGACTATAGTACATTATATTGTTCCCTGAGAGCCCAATCCTCAAAAAGAAGATTATACCTCCTTCAAGGATTTCAGGACAACTTTCTAGCTTTTAGAAGTTTTTATTAAAAAAAAATAATAATAAATAAAGAAATTTTTATTTAAAAAAATAAACACTGTGTAGTAACCAATTGTAAAACAAAATAATTCACCCAAAATCTCACAGAACACCAAATAGTGATTACATTAACAGAGATATTACGAATCTGAAACTAAATTAAAATTCATTTTGGTGACTATGTACAAGTTCTCAGTTCATTACTCTTCCTACAGTTTCATTCCTCTGCAGAGCTGGATGGAAATTTGCATTTCCCCAGGCTCTGCTTCTTTAAGTGACTGACCAGGAGAGGGGCTGCTCTAGGACTTACAACATTAATGGACCACACACCAATTAGCAGGGGAAGGAATCAGTCCTTCCAATGCATGTAAATTAAGTATACAATCAGCAGGCTTTCTCTTTAGCTAAAGCCCTTCCATGGGAAAGAACACTCAAGAGACCCTCTCTTTTCCCTTTGCAGCAGCAGAAAAAAAAGGGAAAAAAAAGGCAATCACCCTCAATTCTGCTTCAGAGATAAATTAAAATGGCTATTTGTATCAGGTGGGAAAAGTAAGGGTGATTTCCCACATCAGGGAACCACCATTAAGGATCCAGAGCTCTATCCTCTGGCTATATTACTCATATTTATTTCCTGTGGGTTTAGAGAAGCAAGAATTAGAAATGAATGGCATTCCTGACTGCTCACAAGGGATTCGCCTCAAGCCAAACTCCTGCTTTAACTTTGCACAGTTCTTAAGTCTCCAGATGCTGTATGTGTGACTCTGCCATTAGAAATCTTCAAACTTGTGGCAAACCCAGAAACAATGAGACAGGGAAGTCACACAGTTTGGGAGAAAGAAAACAGCAAGGTCAAACAGATACCTGAAGCCCAAGGGACAGGATATTTTCAGAGGCAGGGGCATTAGAGAAAGAGGATGGGCCATAAAGATAATTTTGATTTCTTTGAACCATTGAGCTCTCAGATGTAGGATAAAGGACCCAGCCCAGAATCAGGCAGACAGTTAATCAACCTCTGAACAGGATATTGCCATTCTGAATGCCCTATTTCCAAAAATCAAAAACTCATCTGTATTTCAGCTGAGTCTTACTCATAGAAGAAGCATTCCAAAGCTTTGACGTCTGTTAGTATCAAGGGATCAGTCATGCAAATTAGCACTGGCCCTTGGCTGAAATGACACTCATAGCAAGTGCAATGTTAAGGGGACCTGCAAAATATCAACAGTGACTTTAAATACACCTAATTTTTCTTAAAATCTGTTATGGAGAGCTTCATATAGAAATCTTGCATGCAATTTCTGTACTCTGGGGAAATCTCAGATTTTAAAGAACCTTCACCCAAACTCTCCATTCTCCCTTCTACATCCACTCTCCCTCCCAATCCTAAGCATTATTAATCCGCCTTCTCTTGAATGTACCTCCTTCTCCACTCTTTATCACTGGATGTTCTTGATTTAGCAAATCTTGGGGGAATTTTTTTTTTAGCATTTTGAATCAGAGAAGATGCTTTACACTCTTTCCCAAAGTATTCTACAATTTCTATAACTTATTCCCTTAGCGTAGGGAGATCTCAATCTTGACTGCCCATGAAAAATACCTGGAAAACTTGGAAAAACAAACAAACAAACAAACATATTTTGGACATACCCAAGACCAATTAAATCTCCAAGGGTAAGGCCTAGACAATTACATTTTTTAAACTCCCTAAGTGGCACTGATGTTCATGTTCTAAAAGTTAAATGCTTACATCAAAGGAAAAGCAACAAAGGACAGCTGCCAATTTCAAAGTTCCAACAAACGGTTCTCTGCTATCCTGTGTTATCATCCCAGATGAAACCCTGGACATTTTGAACAGAGTTTCATAAGGCAAGGTAAGCAGGATATAAGCAAGGGATTCCGTGCCAAGGCCCTAATCCCTGAATCACTCTGTAAGATTACAAACCATACTTTTATCTCCTTGCAGATCCCCGCCCCAGAAAGCAATTTGGAGGAAGAAGCTTCAAAACAGAAATAATCAAAATGCTGCAGTAGGAAATCTGATAGGAAACATACAGCACGAGAAGAAAAATATCAGGCAGCATTTCATTAAGTCCCCAAAGCCCTGAAAAACACTGATTTGAGGGCCAGAAAAATCTCATCAATTATAATACTTAGTATGTCTTCTAACCTGTAAAAAACCCATTATAGTCAATATGATGCTTGGACACAGAGTGTCCGAGTCTTGTAAGGATGGATTTCTCTGCAAAGACCCCAAAGCACTTGTTAGCAGGGATTTGCCTTGTCAACCTTTTCATTTTCCTTCTCAAGCCTTATATGCAATGACCTACTAATGAAGAAATACTAATGTTACATGTTGGGTGGATTAACTGGGGCACGATTTAGCTCCTTCACATCACAGACAAAGACAGGAACATTTGCATTTTTGAAACTAAGACCTAGATGGGTCAGTGACTTTCCCAAAGCTTCATGTTGACAAAGAAGAGAGTAAGGGCAGATTAGTGATCACCATCTTCAACTGGACTAGCACTATTTTCTGTGCAATCTTGTTTTCTATTTCTTGATACCTTGTTGGCCCACTCTGCATGATGAACGTATCAAAACTTCTGCCCTCTCTTCAAACATAATGTCCAAATTGTGCCTCTTGTAGCTTCTTTCCTTATAATTTTGGCTTGGCTTGCAGATAGCCCATTGTGGCCACTCAGACACATCCTTTATACCTTCAGCCTCACAAGTGATGGAAAATTCCTCTCTCTCTCTCTCTCTCTCTCTCTCTCTCTCCATATCTTTTTGTCTTTTTTTCTCTTCATATTTTTATTCAGCACTAAAGGGATAGTTGCTTCAGGGTTTTTGGAGTTTTTGTTTTGTTTTGTTTTGTTTCTTGTTTTGTTTGTTTTGTTTTGTTTTGACACCAGACCTCATAAAAAAAAATCTCTCAGACTTTGGTTCCTTGAGTAGCTTCTCTGGAGGCAATAATTCTCTGTAAAAGATGTTTTGGGCAAGAATGAAACCTTATCTAGGGGTGCCTGGGTGGCTCAGTCAGTTGGGTGTCTGACTTCAGCTCAGGTCATGATCTCACAGTTCATGGGTTCGAGCCCCGCATCAGGCTCTGTGCTGACAGCTCAGAGCCTGGAGTCTGTTTAAGATTCTGTGTCTCCGTCTCTATCTGCCCCTCCCCTGCTCACACTCTGTCTCTCTCTTTCTCAATAAATAAATAAATAAATATTTAAAAATTAAGAATGAAACCTCATCTAATCCTTTTCTGTTTTCAGGGCTGTCCTGTTATACTTACTTTCACTCTGAGTTCAGGTGATTCTGATATTCATCAGGGGCGAGGTCACTGTACTAAAAGCTGAATGCTCAACTAGCATGGCAAAGTTCCAGTTATGCTGGGTTCTCTTTTTCCAAAATTACTATCACAGGTAACGTTCTGGAAATGTTGAACCATCTCATACAACAACAACCTAATCAGGCTAACTTGCTGAATAATTACTGTTACAAGGAAATGCATTCATTTCTGAGAGAAACTTTATAAATGCATTTGAATTAAGGTACATTATTATTAATTATACAAGAAAAGGATTTTATGTCCATGAATGACATCTGAAGCATCTGAAGGCAGGTGAAAATAAGTTTGGTGTATATAGGCATTGGGTGTGGGGAGTCGGGGGGAGGCATACAGGTCCTAAAAATCACATTAAACTTACTCAGCAGATACAGAAGGTAAACTTGATTTAGTGATTTAAAGAATGAAGGTGAGCAGGTCAAAACCTATGATTCATTTATTCCTCTGGGAAACTACAATTTTAGTTAATATTTTTAAATGTATTTTTGGGACACCTGGCGGCTTAGTTAGTTAAGCATCTGACTCTTGATTTCGGCTCAGGTCATGATCTCGCTCATGATCTCCCGGTTTATGAGTTCAAGCCCTGCATCAAGGCCCTGTGCTGTCAACCCGATTGGGTTTCTCTCTCTCTCTCTCTCTCTCTCCCTCTCTCCCCCCTCCCCCGCTTGCTCTCTCTCTTTCAAAATGAATTTAAAAATTTAAAAAAATGAAATGTATTTTTAAATTTTTATGCGAGTTATACAAGCATACACATCATTTAAATTGCAAATAATGTTGTGCTCACTTCGGCAGCACATATACTAAATTGCAAATAATGTTATTAGACTCATATCAAAAAAGGACCGTTTTCTTCCCATGACATCGCACTGCCCAGAACTACCTCTCAGAAGCCACCATTCTGTGTTTCAAAGCAATTTGCTTCTACTGCTATTTGCATTAAAGGATTTCAGATTTCATTCATGGTAGGTAAACATTTAATTCTCTTATTGGCCCACCTCACATCCTCCATGCTTCCTTCCCGGAACCTTCCAAACCTGACTCAACTTCATGGAATTTTGGGCATTTCGTAGTCATAGTAGCATTATTCTTATTCATAAATGTTGTTCATTTGTTGCCACCAAATAATATATTACAATAATGTTCATTTTCCTATACAACTCTTGGCTCTTCCTAAATTTTGTGTTTCATTTTTTTGGTCTGGTGTTTTATGTGAAAATTAATATATTTTTTTTTCTAAATTCTTAAACAGATCTTCCAAACACCTACTAGTATTATTTTCAGAATTTTCAAATAAAATTTAAATTATATAATTTCCAAATATCCAAATGCATGAGGAAACTTCTCATATTCTCTTGTTTACATACATATTATTTATTCCCCACTGACCTGAGTAGCTCCCTAGAGAACTGTTCTATCTTTCTGCCCCAATCTATTGGGCTCTTCTATAGGTTATGGCTGCACAACTCTCTACTATTCTTTGTTTCACTAAATACAGTCTTTTCTAGACAACTCTTCTGTGTTAAGCCCTATTTCCTAGAATAGAGCTGCTTCTTTCTTATTTTATTTCTTAACTTTGTAACAATACCTATTAATCAAGAGTGGATGGGAGGCAAAAATCTTGAGATCATTGATATCTTTTTAAAAAAGTTTTACTAAGTTTATTTATTTTTAGACACAAGGAAAGTGAGTGGGGGAGGTGCAGAGAGAGAGAGGGAGAGAGAGAATCCCAAGCAGGCTCCACACTGTCAGCACAGAGCCCCAAGTGGGGCTTGAACTCACCAACCATGAGATCATGACCTGAGTTGAAACTAAGAGTTAGATTTTTAACTGATTGAGCCACCCAGGAACCTGAGATTATTGATGTCTTAAAATGTCTTTGTCTCTCTCTTGTACTTTATTGATAATAGGTTTGGTCAAGAATGATAGTTTAGAAAGTATTATCCTTCATAATTTTGTAGTCATTGTTCCATTGTCTCTTACCTTTCAGTGTTTCTGTTTGTAAGTATAATGCCATCCTGATGTTTTGCCTTGTTTTGCCTTTGTTTTCAGGAATCTTTTAGCACCTTACCCAGTTATGGTAAAGTTTTAGTATGACATGCTTTAATGTGGGTGTTTTATTTTCCCTCATTTATTGTATTGCGCTCTCTGTAGGACCATAAATAGATTTATGCCCTTTAGTTCTGGGACACATTAATTTTTAGAGAACACCCATCTCCTATTTTCTCTAGTCCCTGTTAGCTGGATGTTGGATCTCTTTACTATTTTCTTAATTTTCATATATTTTATCTCCTGTTTTTGTATTTTTTTAAATCTATGGGAAGTATTGTTTACTGTGTCATCAAACAGTTTTACTGACAGTGTTAAACTCCTTTTATGGGATTTACAATTTTTAATGGTCATTTCTTATTCTTGCTTTCTCACTTTATGAATTGTGTAGGTTCTCATGTGTCTGAGAATTCATTTTTTAATGGGTACAATTTATGAACTATGTCTATATGCTAAGTACTCTACCAAGCACATTCCATACATCATATTGTTTAATTCTTACAACAGTTTTTCATGGAAATGTTATTTTCAGAAATATTATTACCATTTTATAGATAAAGATACCAACATCAAAACATTTTAAAACTTCTGATTAATTCTGATTATGTAAATACTGTTCACTTTTTACCAAGTGATATATTATGATTATGTTTTTAATTTCTAGACAACTTTTTGTTGATAAATGCCAATGGCAAATCAATTTGACTGCAGATCCCAAATTCCAAAAAACAGTGTAGGAGACTGTTAGGAGTGGAGGCACTATTTATTATCTGTACTTTACTACTTCTAATTCTTCATATTATATGTATCATATTGTCATCGTTTTCTTTGTTTTTCAGATTTCTTATATAGTAGTCTCCTGGGGACAGGGGCATATTTCTATTTTCTTCATAACTCAGCATCCACATCAGTGTCTGGAAAATTAGTTGCCAAAAATGTTGATAATTGAACTGTTTGCTTTTAGAAAGCAAACAGTCACTGCTCATTTTATTGTATGTTCAGAACTCACCTTTCATATATTTACAATTCTTAAAGTAGGACTTATCTGTAATGAGGTACTATTTGTTTCAGTCTTATTATCCATAAAGAAGAGATACTGATATGATCTGCCTTCTAGAATTTTTGTAGAATTAGAAAGTTATTACATGTATTGTATAACAGCATTAGCATATTGTCTGATACCTGTGAAACACTCAGTAACTGTTCACTATTACCATTATCATCTTCTTCATCGTCACTGTCATTATGCAAGATGTAGGAATAATGCATTCTTGTTAATTGGACTAGATTAAGATAAAACCTGGTCTACACAAAGGAACTTTAATTATGTGATAAAATGCATTAAAAATGTCACTGTTTTAAATACTGTGCTGCCTCTGAAAAATGTAATGCATAGTGACAGCTTTAATTTGAAAATCAATCCAAGTTAGTACTTGAAGCTTCTGGATAAATACTCCTTCAAACATTATAATATGCAGAAATCCAGATATATTCACCTATTAGGAAGTTCATCTGTTTTATAAAGCATATTAAGCTTTACTTCTTGAAATAAACCTTTGGCTATTGTCTCCAATCTAAATTATTTTTCTGTTTATCTATTAAGCTATAGCACTTTATTGGTTATTTATTAAAATATCACAACTTACTTTTCATTTTTTAATTAATCTGTCTTTTCCCCCTTACTTGATCCAAAGCTCATTGTGTAAAGGGTCAACAACACATGTATGTTTGTATCCCTTCCAACAAGAACAACATCTCAGCTATGGCAACAACTTGAATATTTGTTGAAGTGAATGCATAAGATAAGCACAAAATTAAGATTAAATTTATATAACACTGTTCTATGGAACTATACAGTATAAGTTATTTGCCTGAGACCATATAGGTTTCCTCAGGCTAGAATTCTTTGAAAGTTGGCATTCCTCGAACTTACCACATATGTGACTTTTGTGTGCAAGGTAGATGCTACTGACAAACACAGTGTTTGTATGTCTATAACTTAGACTTCGGTAGTGTTTATAGATTTGTATTGATCAGTCTAAACACTCTCTATGGTGCTCTAATGAGCAACATATATATTTTAGCATAGGCTCCACTAAGGTCATGAAGCACGGCAAAATTAACTAACCCATAAGTGGATCAAACTCAGGATTTGTTTTATGAATAGTGTGGTACATTAGTGATATATTCAGCTATGAGCTTTAAATACTTCTCTAGTAGTACTGAAGTACTACTTTAAGTACTTCACTAAAGCTTTAAATACTTCACTACCCAGCTGTGAGCTTTAAGTATTTCACTAGAGCTTTAAGTACTTCTAGACTCTTGTAGAGTCAGGTGGTGTTTATCTTAAGTCAAACTGATATGCAAGAAACAAGTACTACAAAGCATGATTAAGATGGTGTTGTTAAGGAAAACTCAAGAGAGAAAAGAAGAGTTTTTGTTTTTTAAGCATTTTCCTGATGTTCTCTCATTAAAATATATTTTAAAGTTTGGGATTCAGATGGGTTTACCGGTTGAATACTACCAAACAGTTAAGGAAGAACTTATACCAGTTCTCTGTAATCTCTTCCAGAACATAGAAGCAGAGGGAATACTTCTTAACCCTTTCTAGGAGGACAGCATTACTCTAATACCAAAACCATGATAAAACATTACCAGAAAAGAAAACTAGAGGCAAATCTGTATCTCATGAATATAGATGCAAAGCCCTAAACAAAATATTAGCAAACAAATAGAAAGTCAATTAATGTTATCCATTACACAAACAGACTGAGGAGGAAAAATCACATGATTATTTCAATAGTTGCAGAAAGCAATCGACAAAATCCAACACCATTTTATGATAAAATTCTCAGCAAACTAGGAATAGAGGGAGATTTCTACACATTGATAAAGAATGTCTAGAAAAAAAAGGAAAAACAAACAAAAAGGAAAAAACAAGCAACAAACAACAACAAAAACTATAGTTAATGTCATACTTAACAGTGAGAAACTAGAAGCTTTAGTGATAAGTTCAGGAACAAAGCAAGGATGCCTCCTCTTGCCATTTCTTTTCATTGTTGTACTGGAAGCTCTAGCTACCACAACAAGACAAGAAAAGTAAATGAAAGGAATACAGATTGAGAAGGAAGAAATAAAATTGTCTTTTATCAAAGATGACATGATTATCTACATAGAAAATCCAAAAGAATTGCAAAACAAAACAAACCAAACAAAGACTTCTGGGACTAATAGGTGGCTATAGAAAGATTGCTGGATACAAGGTTAATATACAAAAACCAATCATTTTTCTATGTAACAGCAACAGACAAGTGGAGTTTGAAATTAAACTATCATTTACATTAGCATCCTAAAAAAAAGGAAATATGCAGGTATGAATCTAACAAAATATGTACAAGATCTAAATGAGACAACTATAAAACTGATGAAAAAAATCAAAGAACTTAATAAATGGAGAGCTTTCCCATGTACAGAGATACAAAAACCTCAAATTTGTCTAGACGTCAGTTCTTCCCAAATTGACCTATAGATTCAATGCAATCCAAATCAAAATTCCAGGAAGTTATTTTGTGGGTATTCACAAAGCCATTCAAGTTTATATGGAGAGACAAAAGACCTAGAATAGCCAACACAATATTGAAGGAGAAAAGCCAAACAGGAGTACTGGCAGTGCCCAACTTCAAGACTCACTTTAAAGCTATAGTAATTGAGACAGTGTGGTATTGGTGAAAGAATAGACAAATAGATCAATGAAACAGAACAGAGCCCAGAAATAGATGCCCATAATATGGCCAAATGTTCTTTGACAATGGATTGGACACAGTCTTTTCAACAAATGGTGAGGCAACAACTAGATATTCATATGTGAAAAAGAAGAGGGAGAGGAAGGAGAAGGAGAAGGAGAAAAAGAAAACAAACACATATGTTATACGCTTATCAAAAATTAACTCGAAATGGATCATAGACATCTTGTAAAATGTGAAACTATACAACTCCTAGACGATAACCTAGGATACAATTTATATGCCCTGGGTATGGTGATGTCTTTTTCAATACAATCCTAAAGCACAATTCATGAAAGAAATAATTGATAAGCAAATGTTATTAAAATTAAAAACTTCTGCTCTGCAAAGGACACTGTGAAGAAGAAGAGAAGATAAGTCATAGACTGGGAGGAAATATGTATATGAGACATATATGATAAAGGACTGTTATCTGTTATATACAAATAACTCTTAAAATTCAACAATAAGAAAAGAAGCTGATGAAAAAAATGGACAAAGGATTTGAACAGACATTTCACCAAAGCAGATATATAGATGGCAACTAAGCATATGCAAAGATGTTCCACACCATGTGTCTTTATGGAATTACAAATTAAAACAATAATGAGGTATTACTGCACACCTATTAGAATGGCCAAAATTTCAAAACACTGCCAACACCAAATGCTAGTGAGGATGTGGACCAACAGGAACTTTCACTCATTCCTAGTGGGAATGCAAAATGGTATAGCCACTTTGGGAGACAGGACATTTCTTGCAAAAGTAAACATACTATTACTATACAATCCAACAATTATTTTCTTTGATATTTACCCATATGAATTAAAAACCTAGGTCCACACAAAGCCTGCACATGGATGTTTGTAGCAGCTCTATTGTGACTGCCAAAATTTGGTACCAGTCAAGATGTCCTTTAGAAGGTGAATGGGTAGAGGCACCTGGGTGGTTCAGTCGGTTGAGCCTCCGACTTCAGCTCAGGTCATGATCTCATGGTCCGTGAGTTCGAGCCCCATGTCAGGCTCTAAGATGACAGTGAGGAGCCTGCTTGGGATTCTCTCTCCCCCACCGCACTGCTCACACTTTCTCTCTCTAAAAATAAATAACTAAACTTTAAAAAAATTAAATGGGGTGCTTGGATGGCTCAGTCAGTTAAGCACCCGACTTCAGCTTAGGTCATGATCTCATGGTTCGTGAGTTGGAGCTGTGCTGACGTCTCAGAGCCTGGAGCCTGCTTCGGATTCTGTGTCTCCCTCTCTCTCTGCCCCTCCCCTGCTCATGCTCTGTCTCTCTCTGTCTCAAAAATAAATAAACATTAAAACAAAAAAAAGAAGAAGATGAATGGGTAAATTAACTGTGGTAAATCCAGACAGTGGGAAATTACTCAGCACTGGGGAAAAAAAAAACTATCAAGCCATGAAAATACATGAAAGTGGAGCACCTGGGTGGCTCAGTAAGTTAAGTGTCTGACTTCTGCTTCGGTCATGATCTCATGGTTTATGAGTATGAGCCCTGCATCCAGCTCTGTGCTGACAGCTCAGAGCTGGCTTGGAATTCTGTCTCCCTCTCTCTGCTCCTCCCTCACTCGCTCTCTATCTCTCAAAATAAACTTAAAAAAGGAAAATAAAATATATGGAAGAAACTTAAATGAATATTACTAGGTGAAATCAACCTGAAAAGACTATATATTGCAAGATTCCAATTATATAACAATCTGAAAAAGGCAAAAGTATGGAGTCAGTAAAAAGTCAGTGGTTGCCAATGGTTGGTAGAGAGCAGAGAGGGGTGACTAGGCAGAACTCAGAGGAGTTTAGGGAAATAAAACTATTCTGTGTGGTAGATATGTATCCTTACATATTTGTCCAAACCCTTAGAATGTACCATGCCAAGAGTGAACTGCAATGAAAATTATGATCTTTCTTTGAATGGTGATGATATGCCATCATAGGTTTGTTAATTGTAACAAATGTTACCCTGTGTGGGATGTTGATAGTGGAGGAGACCGGAGGGAGTGGGCTTGTGGGGGTATATGAGAACTGTGTACATCTTGCTCAGTTTTGCTATGAAACTAATTGCTCTAAAATATAAAGTACATTGAAATTGGGGAAGCCAGAATGAACACTAAAAAAATTGGATTTAAGATAGAAAAAAAGGACAAATAGCAAGGCAGATCACACACACGTGCGCACGCGCGCGCACACACACACACACACACACACACACACACACATTAAATATTGGCTTCTGCTGTCCCTTAGGAATAGAGCAATTTAAATAGACCCGGGGAAGGCAGCCTTTGCTGTCACAAGAATGGTTTTATGTATCAGTTTGTTAACTTTGAAATATGCCCTTGGACCCCTCTGCCCAAGATATAAAATCTGTAGGCTTGGGTAAGACCTTCACTTGAGATTTGTTTATAGTTTTTCCATATGAGCTTCTGTCACTCTACTTAGGTTCCATCAGCCATAAATTTTCCATTCGGAAATTCCTCTTGATTTCTGAACATGAAACCACTGCAAGCTATGGGCAGTTTGGGATTTCTTTTTCAATTTCTTCAAGACCAAGGAATATGCTGTACCACTTAGACTATAGCCATGTATTAGCAATCTATAGTTTCTGCCTTTGACGGCTGACAGCTCAGCGAGGGAAAATAGTATTTTGAAAGCTGTGGGAATTCAGTCATCAACTTTGCTCTCATGGGCTCTCTTCCAGGGTATTGGGCCTGATTAAAGGAAATGTTACTTTTGGAAGCATGCATTGTTATCCAGCTAAAGTAAAAGCAAAACAAAATAAAACAAAATGAAAAACAAAGACCACAGCACACCTTATTATGATACATCAGAGTTCCATGTTAGCAATCTTGCATTTCCCTATGTGTATACATTTGTTCTCTTTCATTCTCAAGAGTGAGTGTGTGTGTGTGTGTGTGTGTGTGTGTGTGTGTGTGTGTGTTTATGTGGGGAATACCAAATATAAAATCCAGATATAACTGAATCACACATCCAGATGAAAAGATCTCTATTTGCATAAACAGATAGGAGGCCAGATCTTAGATTTTTCTATCAAGGTAGGACAGAGAGGAATTATTGTAGATACAGGAACAGAAGTCATGTTCTAGGATCCACAAATTTGATGTTTAGAAGTCAAAAAGAATAACACCAACAATCCAAGGTTTACTTTTTTTCATGTGTATTTGAGGAAATGGGGGAGAACATAGAGAGTAAAATGTATTTTTAAACAGAAGCTGCTTGGCTTTAAGTCTGCAGGCAGATGAAGGTGGTTTCTTTAAGTGATACCATAAAAATTGGTGCTCAGACACAGGAGACAGAAACCAAACTTTTATCTTAAAAGCAGAGGTGTGCTCATGCCCCGCACTTGGTGAAAGAAGGCCAACTCACATTGCGGCTGACATTCACCTACTGATAAGATGGCTTATGTGAAGCTTTTTCCCAAACAGCCAAGAGGAAGCAGGCATGGCCTCACACCTCACCAGCCAAAGCCCAGATTAAGCTCCACGATGGTTCACTGACTGGATTCCCAGTATTGCAGCTATGCTTGGAGGACAGGACTGAGCTGCCCCTGTGAGACCAGGTGCTATTATAGCAATCTCAAGGACTTGTGTGAAGATCAATACATAACTGACAGAAAGATAAATTTGAGTGTAAATGGGGCATGAGGCAAGGAGGGAGAAAGAGGAGGGAAGTCTCAGTGAAGAGGTGCCTGAAAATCAAAATACAAACAACCAGGGGTGCCTGGGTGGCTCAGTCGGTTAAGCATCCGACTTCAGCTCAGGTCATGAGCTCACGGTCTGTGGGTTCAAGCCCTGCGTCGGGCTCTGTGCTGACAGCTCAAAGCCTGGAGCCTGTTTCAGATTCTGTGTCTCCCTCTTTCTCTGACCCTCCTCTGTTCGTGCTCTCTCTCTCTGTCTCAAAAATAAATAAATGTTAAAAAAAAAATTAAAAAATACCAACAAGCAAAAAGTGAGAAACAATCATGCTAAAAGCACAGCCAACAATTTAAATAAGGAATTTTAAATGTCCAAAGATACCAATGAGAAGATACCATTCATAAAAAAAAATAAAGGATATTGATAAATAAGCAGACAAAAGCAGAAGGGATGGAGATTGGAAGGCCGTACTTCCGATGTAGATGGGATACTTTAGTCTGGAGTTACAGGGAACAGATTAGAAGACACCAATATTGATTTACTAGGCATTCAGTAAGAAGAGAACAGAAAGAATGGCAAAGAAGCAAGATTGAAAGAGATAATGGCTGGGAATTTTCCAAAGTGTAAGACATAGTCCACAGCCGAATCCAGTGAGCTGAGTGCCAAATAGAAAGCAGATTAAAATAAATTTATAACTATACACATTTTAGTAAAACTACAGAACATTAAGGTTAAAGACAAAATATTAATTAGCAAATAAAAAATAACATTATCCGATAAAAGGAAAGATTGCATACATATGGCTGTTAATAAATAGCAAGCTTCTCATCAACAACAATACGAGCCAGAAGATAGCAGAGTAGCATCTTCAAAGTGTTGAGTTAACATAACTGGCAGTTTAGAATTCTGTAGCCAGTTAAACTGTCATTCAAGAGTTAGGATGAAGTAAAAAAAAAAAAATCAGACTAATGGGAGTTTATTACCCATAGACTTTCTTGAAAGAACTACTAACAGAGGTACTTCAACATAAAGAAAAGGCAAGAGTGTAAGAATCTGGTGTGAGAAAAAATAGCATGATAAAAAGTAATGAAATATACTTGTTCATTTAATTCAATATTTACTATAATAATTTATTTGTGCTTGACACGTTTAGAAAACAATTTAATAAGGAACATGTGGATGAAGTGTTAAGAGAGTTAAAACACATGGGGGTCCTTTTCTACTTGGGAGGAACAGAGTGGAATGAAATAATTTTGGCTTATTAGAAAAATGTACAGTGAGGTCTATATATTAAAATTTTAAGTGTAACCAGTGAACATTTAAAATTCTTATCTCAAATTTACAAACCAATAAAGCAGAAAAGCATATTTATTTATTTATTTATTTATTTGTCAAATTGGCTTACATACAACACCCAGTGCTCATCCCAACAAGTGCTCTCCTCAATGCCCATCACCCACTTTCCCCTCTCCCTGCCCCCCCATCCTCCCTCAGTTTATTCTCTGTATTCAAGAGTCTCTTGTGATTTGCCTACCTCCCTCTCTGTTTCTATTTTTTTCCCATTCCCTTCCCCCATGGTCTTCTGTTAAGTTTCTCAGGATCCACATATGAGTGAAAACATGTATCTGTCCTTCTCTGACTGACTTATTTCACTTAGCATAGTACCCTTCAGTTCCACCCATGTTGCTGCAAATGGCATGATTTCATTCTTTCTCATTGCCAAGTAGTATTCCATTGTATATATAAACTACATCTTTATCCATTCCTCAGTTGATGGACATTTAGGCTCTTTCCATAATTTGGATATTGTGGAAAGCACTGCTATAAACATGGGGGTACATGTGCCCCTATGCATCAGCACTCCTGCATCCCTTGGGTAAATTCCTAGTAGTGCTATTGCTGGGTCATAAGGTAGATCTATTTTTAACTTTTTGAGGAACCTCCACACTATTTTCCAGAGCGGCTGCACCAGTTTGCATTCCCACCAACAGTGCAAGAGGGTTCCCATTTCTCCACATCCTGGCCAGCATCTATAGTCTCCTGATTTGTTCATTTTAGCCACTCTGACCAGTGTGAGGTGGTTTCTGAGTGTGGTTTTGATTTGTATTTCCCTGATGATGAGTGACATTGAGCATCTTTTCATGTGTCTGTTGGCCATCTGGAAGTCTTCTTTGGAAATGTGTCTATCCATGTCTTCTGCCCATTTCTTCACTGGATTATTTGTTTTTTGGGTGTGGAGTTTGGTAAGTTCTTTATAGATTTTGGATACTAACCTTTTATCCAATATGTCATTTGCAAATATCTTTTCCCATTCCATCAGTTGTCTCAGAAAAGCATATTTTAAAAGAAAGGGATAAAGAAAACTTTGTCCAAGCAGGGGCACTTGGGTAGCTCAGTCAGTTGAGTGTCTGATTCTTGATTTTGGCTCAGGTCATGATCCCAGGGTCCTGTGATCAAGCCTTGTGTTGGGCTCCACGCTTGAGATTCTCTCTCTCTCTGTCTCTGTCTCTCTCTGTCTGTCTGTCTGTCTCTCTCTCTCTCTCTCTCAAATTAAAAAAAAAATAAAAAGAAAAAAGAAAAATTTACCCAAGCAGAGCAAAAAACTAGAAAAAACAAGTGTTAATAAATAAATAGAATAAACGCTAACAGAATAAGCCTGTTTATAATAGTCTTTCAGATTAGATTTTTGAAACTCAGCTTAAACGCTCAGTAATGTTGTTTGCAAGAGTTATTTCTTACAGAGAAATTCACAAAAAAACCTTTAAAATAGGAGGTATGGGCAAGATAGCCAAATATAAATGAAAGAAGGCTGGTGTAACAATATTAAGATCAGACTAAATAGAGTTTTAAAGAAAAAGAATCAACAGTTTCATAGAATGACATTGCAATAAAGAGTGATTGATTCAGTAATATGAATGAAAATAGCTGCTTTGCTGCTGACAGTCTAGCACCATGAGACAGACTTCATCTGTTCACACAGCTTGACCATCTTTAAGACATCATCTTCAAGGAGACCTCTGGTAGTCTCATCTCTGTCTTTCTCATGGTACTTCATATGCTTTGAAACTTGGAGTCCGTATTTTTTTTAGAAGGTAAAGATTCTTCAATGTCAAATATTCTCATAAACAGTTAAGTAATTAAATATTTAAGCACTTTTGTCCAATAGGTTGACGAGTCTATGGTACCAGGACATCAATGGCTGAAATGTGGTCTTCCGTTGTAAGGTTTGTCTCAGTCAGAGCAGTGACTTATGAAAGAACAGCAGAAATAATTTGCTCCAAAAGGAATAGAGAAAGTGATTCTTTTGATGTCTCTTTTTATGATGATAATTCTTGACAGAATAGCCATTTTATCAGTAAACGAATTCCAAAAGGAGAAGAAGGATATTGAATCTGTCTCTCTACATTTTTTTGTTTTTCATAGAATCCTCACATATAGAATGAAATTTGGATTAAAAAATAATAAACTGTAAAAAAGATATCACAACAGAGCCATTTAATTTCTTTTTGCTAACACTTTATTTTTCTGTCTAAAACCCCAGAGTGAAGGTAAAATATAGCATTATTGCCGAGAACAGTAAAAACATTTTCCCCTTTATGCTACCACACTAAAATGTGATTTAGATGTAAATATAACTTCTATTTCCAAATATTAACTTCAGGATGCACTACAGACCAGTTATCCTCACAAAATATGTATCGCAGAGATATAGTTCAAGAACACACTCATAACACTTCATCCTCAGCATCCTGATTGCTATAATACCTCCAATTCCATAATCCACAACAGAGAAGACACAAATGCCATAATATGTCCCAAGCAGATAGATCTGCCTGTGATTGTCGTCATTGATGGGGCTCACTTAAAACATGGATTTCTCAAATTGTTCCTGGGTTTAAGATGTATTGTACTTCAGCCTCTTTGTCAGTCTTTGTCCTGTTCTCTACTTTCATTGATTCAGTTTAACTGTCTTCATTTTTTTTCCTGCCTAGACACTCACCACCGTCTCTCAACTAGTCTTCTTTCAACTCTCTCTTCTAGGACCAACATCTGTGTATTGCACATGGTAGTACTTGTAATGTGCAAATGTGACTATGTGCCTGCTTTAAAACTTAAGTGTTTTTTGTTTGTTTGCTTGCTTGCTTGTTTCCATTTCCCACCTTATTCATCTTTACCACAGTTCTTTGTGTTGTTGTTGTTGTTGTTGTTTATTTTGAGAAACAGAGAGAGCAGGGGAGGGGCAGAGACTACTGAGAGAGAGAATCCCAAGCAGGTTCCATGCTCAGCACAGAGCTCACCACGGGGCTCAATCCAGGACCCCGGGATCATGACCTGAGCCAAAATCAAGACGTGGTCGCTCAACTGGCTGACCCAGCCAGGCGCGCCTCAAAACAATTCTTAAAGGTAGTTATTTGTAGGTTTTGGTTTTTGCTTTTAAATGGGATTTAGAATGCAAGTCATCCAAATTCCCACAATAGCTAAGTAGAAAGTAGGATCTGAATTTAGATTTATCTCCAGAACCTAGGTTCTTAATTATTATAATATAATACCTCAATGTGCTTTGTTGTATATCCTCTCTCTTACATCTGATGTCTATCCTGTCTCCCTTCTATCTGAAATGAGCAGCAAATAGCTCTGTAGATAACTATGCTTTCCTGTCCCTCTTGAAAGTCATTCTAACTTGCCCCCAAGCTCTTCCATTTTCTCTGTTTTCTGTCTGTGTTTCTACATCCTTCATCTAAATAATTTTGTTCTTTCTTTCTTTTCGTCTCCTGTGTTCTCCTTCTACTCATGGGCTTCTCCTAATGCCAAATTCTTGGAGTTGTACTAGAATTTATACTCTCTTTTTTGACTGACCTTTGTGTACCAGTCTTCAATTCCATGCTAATGACTATTTTCCTAAATGGATACTTTTGTTTTAGAGTCCTGTTATCACCTCTCACTCAACAATAGCTAACTGAATGTCCTTCCGGGATCCATATGTACCATTTTTATTTTGTAAATCTATTAATTTTTTCCTATAGGATCTAGAGCAAGTAACCCAATTTGATGTGTCTCCATATGCTCTCTTTAAAACAAATAGATAATTTCTGCAGTTTCTACAGGCTCTGGAGTTTGGTGATTCCTTGTTCCAATCCACCAGAGATTCACCTTTAAATTTTTAAAGTCAAAATTTTGAAGTTTGTCGTACTTGGCTCTTTAAGGGTCCATCTCTCTGACTAATTGAGATCATAGTTCTCATTAAAGAAATAGTCTGGTAAATTTTCAGCCTTGATGACTTACATCCTGACCCATCTTATTATATTAAACCTCTATCTTGAACAGCCCATTCCCACTTGGAAATTTCTGTTTTCTTAAAGCCCTCCATTTTGTGAAAAACTACATTTTGCATTTCTGTCTTCAACAGTGATCAATATTGCTACTTATGAGCCTCATCTATAAGTCAACTTCTTGAGTACCTATTTTGTATTTTATTTTCATTTCACCCTTCTGGATGATAGCCCCTAAAGCATTGCAAATTTATGCTCTGCTTTAGAGACATCCAACCTGAAGCCAGTATGTTCTTAATGATTTCTTCTTCATCATTCTCCCAGTCATTTACATCCTTCATGTTTTTTTTTCTTTTTTTCCTTTTTTATTTATTTTTTAAATTTTATCTTTAATTTTTTAAAATTTACATCCAAATTACTTAGCATATAGTACAACAATGATTTCATGAGTAGATTCCTAAGTGTCTTACCCATTTAGCCTATCCCCCCTCCCACAACCCCTCCAGTAACCCTCCGTTTGTCTCCATATTTATGAGTCTCTTCTGTTTTGTCCCCCTCCCTGTTTTTATATTATTTTTGTTCCCCTTCCCTTATGTTCATCTGTTTTGTCTCTTAAAGTCCTCATATGAGTGAAGTCATGTGATTTTTGTCTTTCTTTGACTGACTAATTTCACTTAGCATAATACCCTCCAGTTCCATCCACATAGTTGCAAATGGCAAGATTTCATTCTTTTTGATTGCTAAGTAATACTCCATTATATATATATATATATATATATATATATATATATATACATACACACCACTTCTTCTTTATGCATTCATCTATCGATGGACATTTGGGCTGTTTCCATACTTTGGCTATCCCATGGATAAATGCCTAGTAGTGCAATTGATGGGTTGCAGGGTAGTTCTATTTTTAGTTTTCTGAGGAACCTCCATACTGTTTTCACCAGCTTGCATTGCCACCAACAACGCAAAAGAGATCCTCTTTCTCCACAATCTCACCAACATCTGTTGTTGCCTGAGTTGTTAATGTTAGCCATTCTGACAGGTGTAAGGTGGTATCTCATTGTGGTTTTGATTTGTATTCCCCTGATGATGAGTGATGTTGAGCATTTTTTCAAGTGTCGGTTGGCCATCTGGATGTCTTCTTTGGAGAAGTGTCTATTCATGTCTTTTGCCCATTTCTTCATTGGACTATTTGTTTTTTGGGTGTTGAGTTTGATAAGTTCTTTATAGATTTTGGATACTAACCCTTTATCTGATATGTCATTTGCAAAAATCTTCTCCCATTCCATCAGTTGCTTTTTAGTTTTGCTGATTGTTTCCTTTGCTGTGCAGAAGCTTTTTATTTTGATGAGGTCCCAGTAGTTCATTTTTGCTTTTGTTTCCCTTGTCTCCAGAGACGTGTTGAGTAAGAAGTTGCTATGGCCAAAATCAAAGAGGTTTTTGCCTGCTTTCTCCTTGAGGATTTTGATGGCTTCCTGTCTTACATTGAGGTCTTTCATCCATTTTGAGTTTATGTTTGTGTATGGTGTAAGAAAGTGGTCCAGGTTCATTCTTCTGCATGTCACTGTCCAGTTTTCCCAGCACCACTTGCTGAAGAGACTGTCTTCATTCCATTTTATATTCTTTCCTGCTTTGTCAAAGATTAGTTGGCCATATGTTTGTGAGTCCATTTCTGTGTTCTCTATTCTGTTCCATTGATCTGAATGTCTGTTCTTGTGCCAGTACCATACTGTCTTGATGATTACAGCTTTGTAGGATAGCTTGAAGTCTGGGATTGTGATGCCTCCTGCTTTGGTTTTCTTTTTCAAGATTGCTTTCGCTCTTTGGGGTCTTTTCTGGTTCCATACACATTTTAGGATTATTTGTTCTAGCTCTGTGAAGAATGCTGGTGCTACTTTGATAAGGATTGCATGGAATATGTAGATTGCTTTGGGTAGTATCGACATTTTCACAATATTTGTTCTTCCTATCCAGGAGCATGGAATCATTTTCCATTTCTTTGTGACTTATTCAATTTCTCTCATCAGCTTTCTATAGTTTTCAATGTGTAGATTTTTCACCTTTTTGGTTAGATTTATTCCTAGGTATTTTATGGATTTTGATGCAACTATAAATGGGATCAATTCCTTGATTTCTCTTTCTGTCGCTTCATTGTTGGTTTATAGGAATGCAACCAATTTCTGTGGGTTGGTTTTATATCCTGCAACTTTGCTGAATTCATGAATCAATTGTAGTAGTTTTTTGGTGGAATCTTTTGGGTTTTCCATATAGAGTATCATGTCATCTGCGAAGAGTGAAAGTTTGACCTCCTCCTAGCCGATTTGGATGCGTTTTATTTCTTTGTGTTGTCTGATTGCAGAGGCTAAGACTTCCAATGCTATGTTGAATACCAGTGGTGAGAGTGGACATCCTTGTCTTGTTCCTGACCTTAGGGAGAAAGATGTCAGTTTTTCCCCATTGAGGATGATATTAGTGTTTGGTTGTTCATATATGGCTTTTATGATCTCGAGGTATGCTCCTTCTATCCCTACTTTCTTGAGGTCTTTTATCAAGAAAGGATGCTGTATTTTGCCAAATGCTTTCTCTGCATCTATTGAAAGGATCATATGGTTCTTGTCCTTTCATTATTGATGTGATGAATCATGTTAATTGTTTTGCAGATATTGAACCAGCCCTGCATCCCAGGTATAAATCCCACTTGGTCGTGGTGAATAATTTTTTACTGTATTGTTGGATCCGGTTGGCTAATATCTTGTTGAGGATTTTTGCATCCATGTTCATCAAGGAAATTGGTCTATAGTTCTCCTTTTTAGTGGGGTCTCTGTCTGGTTTTGCAATCAAGGTAATGCTGGCTTCATAGAAAGTGTTTGGAAGTTTTCCTTCCATTTCTATTTTTTGGAACAGTTTCAAGAGAATAGGTGTTACCTCTTCCTTAAGTGTTTGGTAGAATTCCCCTGGAAAGCCATCTGGCCCTGGACTCTTGTTTTTTGGAAGATTTTTGATTACTAATTCCATTTCCTTACTGGTTATGGGTCTGTTCAAATTTTCTATTTCTTCCTGTTTCAGTTTTGGTAGTGTATATGTTTCTAAGAATTTGTCCATTTCTTCCAGATTACCCATTTTATTGGCATATAATTGCTCATAATATTCTCTTATTATTGTTTTTATTTATGTTGTGTTGGTTGTGATCTCTCCTCTTGTATTCTTTCTTTTATTTATTTGGGTCCTTTTCTTTTTCTTTTTATCAAACTGGCTAGTGGTTTATCAATTTTGTTCAGTCTTTCAAAGAACCAGCTTCTGGTTTCATTAATCTGTTTTACTGGGTTTTTTTCTGGTTTTGATAGCATTAATTTCTGCTCTAATCTTTATTACTTCCTGTCTTCTGCTGGTTTTGGGTTTTATTTGCTGTTCTTTTCCCAGCTCCTTAAGGTGTAAGGTTAGGTTGTGTATCTGAGATCTTTCTTCCTTGTTTAGGAAGGCCTGGATTGCTATATACTTTCCTCTTATGACCACCTTTGCTGCATCCCAGAGGTTTTGGGTTGTGGTGTTATCATTTTCATTGACTTCCATGTACTTTTTAGTTTCCTCTTTAACTGTTTGGTTAGCCCATTCATTCTTTAGTAGGATGTTCTTCAGTCTCCAAGTATTTGTTACCTTTCCAAATTTTCTTTTGTGGTTGATTATGAATTTCATAGCATTGTGGTCTACAAATATGCATGGTATGATCTCAATCTTTTTGTGCTTACTTGGGGCTGATTTGTGTCCCAGTGTATGGTCTATTCTGGAGAATGTTCCATGTGCACTGGAGAAGAATGTATATTCTGCTCCTTTAGGATGGAGTGTTTTGAGTATATCTGTTAAGTCCATCTGGTCCAGTGTATCATTCAAAACCATTGTTTCCTGGCTGATTTTTTGAGTAGATGATCTGTCCATTGTTGTGAGTGGGGTGTTGATGTCTCCTACTATTATGGTATTACTATCGATGAGTTTCTTTATGTTTGTGATTAATTGATGTATATATTTGGGTGCTCCACATTTGGCACATAAATGTTTATAATTGTTAGGTCTTCTTGGTGGATAGACCCCTTGATTATGATATAATGTCTTTCTGCATCTCTTGATACAGTCTTTATTTTAAACTCTAGATTGCATGATATAAGTATGGCTACTCCGGCTTTCTTTTGTTGACCATTAGCATGATAGATGGTTCTCCATCCCCTTATTTTCAATCTGAAGGTGTTTTTAGGTCTAAAGTGGGTCTCTTGTAAACAGCACATAGATGGATCTTGTTTTCTTATCCATTCTGTTACCCTAAGTCTTTAGATTGGAGCATTGAGTCCATTGATGTTTAGAGTGAGTACTGAAAGTTATGAATTTATTGCCATTATGATGCTTGTAGAGTTGGAATTTCTGGTGGTGTTCTCTGGTCCTTTCTAATCTTTGTTGCTTTTGGTATTCATTCATATATATATATATATATATATATATATATATATATACATACATATATATATATTTTTTTCATCCTTTCTCTCCTCAGAGTCCCCCTTAAAATTTCTTGCAGGGCTGGTTTAGTGGTCACAAACTCCTTTAATTTTTGTTTGTCTGGAAACATTTTTATCTCTCCTTCTATTTTGAATGACAGCCTTGCTGGATAAAGAATTCTTGGCTGCGTATTTTTCTGATTCAGCACACTGAATATATCCTGCCACTCCTTTCTGGCATGCCAAGTTTCTGTGGATAAGTCTGCTGCAAACCTGATCTATCTTCCCTCGTAGGTTAGGGACTTTTTTTCCCTTGCTGCCTTCATGATTCTCTCCTTGCCTGAGTATTTTGCAAATTTGACTCTGATATGCCTTGTCGATGGTCAGTTTTTGTTGAATCTAATGGAGGTGCTCTGTGCTTCCTGGATTTTGATGTCTGTGTCTTTCCCCAGGTTATGAAAGTTTTCCACTATGATTTGCTCACATAACCCTTCTACCCTTATTTCTCTCTCTTCCTCTTCTGGGACCCCTATGATTCTGATGTTGTTCCTTTTTAATGAGTCACTGATTTCTCTAATTCTTAAATAGTGCTCTTTTGCCTTAATCTCCTTCTTTTTTTCTGCTTCGTTATTCTCTATAAGTTTGTTCTCTATATCGCTGATTCTGTTCTGCCTCATCCATCCTTGATGCTGCTGCATCCATCCACAATTGCAGCTCAGTTATAGCATTTTTTATTTAATTCTGGCTATTTTTTACTTCTTTTATCTCTGCATAAAGGGATTCTAATCTATTTTTTACTCCAGCTAGTATTATTATCGTGATTCTAAGTTCTGGTTCAGACATCTTGCTTGTATCTGTGTTGGTTAAATCCCTGGCTGTCTTTTCTTTGTGCTCTTTCTTTTGGGGTGAATTCCTTCGTTTTGTCATTTTGAAGGGAGAAAAAGAATTAATGAGGTAGAAATAATGAAATTTAAAAAATTAGAGTTAAAAAAATTAAAATTAAAAATTACACAGACACACACACACCAATCAAATAAATGATGCTAGATCCTAGGTGTGTTTTGGTCTGGGTGTTGAAAGTGGTTTGACAGATTAGAGGGAAAAAAGGGGGGGAGGAAATTGTTTGAGAATTTGAAAAAAATGAATACACTGAAGTAGACTAAAGTACCCTGATGGGGGTAAAATAGAATTTGAAAAAATGTACACAAAAGTAAAGAATATAGTAGAAAAAAATAAAAATATTTAAATAAAAGTTAAAAATAAATATGATTTTTTTCTTTTTATGTATTTAAGAAAAAAGAAAAGAAACGAAAAAGAGAATAAAGGTTTTTAAAAAAGGTAAAAGATTAAAAAAAAGAAAAAAGGAAATCATTTGAAAATTTGAAAAAGTGAATACATGGTGATAGACTAAAATAAAATGATGGAAGTAAAATAGAATTTGAAAAAATTCCCTAAAAGCAAAAATATAGTAAAAAATTAAATAAAAATATTTTAATAGAAATTGACAGTAAAAATGAAGTTTTTCTCTTTCTGCATTCAAGAAAAAGAAATGAAAAAGTGAAAAAAGAAAAAGAAAGAAAAAGAAGGAAATTGTTTGAAAATTTGAAAAGGTGAATACACTGAAGTAGACTAAAATAAAATGATGGAAGTAAAATCGAATTTGAAAAATTTTACACAAAAGTAAAAAATATAGTGATAAAAATTAAAGAAAATATTTTTAATAAAAATGAATTTTTCTCTCTCTGTATTCAAGAAAAAGAAAAGAAGTGTAAAAGAGAAAAAGAAAAAAAAAACAGAAAGAAAATTGAATAGATGAACCTGCCAGCAGATTGAAGTAGGACTGAAATTACTTAGTTTTCCCCTAGAGGTCAGTCTGTGTAGCACTTCATAGTCCATAAACTAAGCTGGCGGTGAGACTTGTGTTCTTGAAGAGCAAAGTTGGCCCAGTTGGGCGGGTCTCAGTGTAACAGCTCTGCTCTCCACTAGGTGGCGTTGCTAGCCTACTGGGGTGGATTGTTGCGGTGCTTCCAGTTGTGTATGTACATGCAAGGGAGTGGTGAAAATGGTGCCACCCAGCTACCCACTGTTCTCCCGGATCAGCAATTGCGCACCTGTCCTCTGTCTTTAGCTCTCGTCCACTCCCCACTTTTTCACTTTCTGCGACCAGGCCCCAGGCAGTACCTCTCTCCCAAGTTTTGTGTCAGATGTGGCTATTTTCCCCGGCCCCTTACCTCTGAAGGACTACAGCTTTGACCCCTTCCACCCCTCTGTGGAAGGGTCTCACCGAGCAATGGCTGAATACCGGCTGCACCCAGGAACGCCCCAGAATAAGTTCATGAGATAGTATAGCAGCAGCTTTTCAGGGATTATGGAAAATCACTACACATATCTGGAACCAGGCTTCACCCTTAACAGCCTTGCCCCAGCACCAGCGAATGTGGCCACCTTCCGGGGTCTGCTGGGACCAGGTGACTTCAACAGTCTCTACCAAATGTCCTTCCTTCAGTGGAGCCGCTTTTTCCTGTGTGGCCTGAGAACCTCCTGGACCCCACTCTGTTCCTGGGGATTCACCTTTCCCACCAGAACACTGCCAGGTATTGAGCTGCAGAGTTGCAGCCTTTGTGCTCCCCTTGTTTATAGTCTTAATGAAATTTAAACCCTCTCCTTTCTCCTTTCTCCTTTCTCCTTTCTCCTTTCTCCTTTCTCCTTTCTCCTTTCTCCTCTCTCCTTTCTCCCCTTTCAGTTTAGTCCCTGTGGCTGTTTCCAATTTTCCACTTTCTCTCCAGCTCCTATTGGGGAGGGGTGCTTTTCCCGTATTCTCCACCCCTGTCTCTGTCCTCTCTCCACCCGCAAAAGCACCTCCCTTCCTGCGGCTTCTCACTTCCCAAGTTCCCCTCTCTGCGCTGCATACCTGCTGAATTCTGTGGTTCGGTTTGTGCAGATTGTTGTGTTAGTCCTCCAATCAGTTTTCTAGGTGTGTAGGATGGTTTAGTGTCGGTCTGACTGTAATTCGTGGATGTGAGACACATAAAAAACTTCCACGCTGTTCCACCATCTTGGCTCCTCCCTACATCCTTCATGTTTAAAAAATTCTTTATAGATACCTACAAAATTAAATTGTCAAAGTTCTCTCCCTTCTAATCCTTCTGAACTGTACATTTAAATAGCTTTTAATAAAATGTTTATTTATTTTGAGAGAGAGAAAGAACGAGCAGGGGAGGGGCAGAGAGAGAGGGAGAGAGAAACCCAAGCAGGCTCCATGCTGTCTATAAAGAGCCTGATGCAGGTCTTGATCTCATGAACCTTGAGATCATGACCTGAGCCAAAATCAAGAGTCAGAAGCCTAGCCAACTGAGGCACCCAGGTGCCCATAAATAGCTCTCTTAAAATATCAATTTAATTATGCCACTTTCCTTCATAATCACCTAACTCTGAATTTCTGCAAATTAAAAGTATGTTTTAAAGCCCTCTATATGTCAGTTGTCCAAATGTATCTCTTTTTACTCTTCAAAACACAGGTAAGCATGTCTGTTTTAGTTAAGTCTATCTTCTCAGTGTTCTCTAAGAAATTTTATAGATCTCTGTGGTGGCACTATGATGCAACACTCAGATCCTTCTTCAAGGAAAAACATTTTGCCCCCATTGTTTGGAGTGCTGTCCTAAAACCACTTCAGCTGTCAGTGCACTCAAGGCTCACATCAGCCGCAAATCTTCCCTGCCCAAGGTAGCAGCCTTGCTTCAATAGCCCATTTCCAATGACCACTTAAAGAGGAAGTATAGAGTAGTACCAGCCACTTTTTAAATATCTTGATTAAGATATTCTACACATCACAAAATAGGCTTACTAAAGGTGTAAACTTCAACTATTTTTGTAAACGTATAGTTATGCAACCATCACCACCATTCAGTTTAGAACATTTACATACCTCAGAAAGAACCCTTTTGTGGAATTAGAGTCAATCCTCACTCCTACTGTAAGTCCTGAGCAACCATTAATCATCTTTCTCTCTTTGTATATTTGCTTTTTCTGGAAATCTCTTATAAATGTAATCCTATAAATGAAGTATTCAGCTGTCCTTATCTTAATCCATTCTCTTCAACACAGCCAGAGTTGTATTTCTAAAGCACTTATCATTATATCCCCATGATTATACCTTTTTTTAAGTTTATTTATTTATTCTGAGTGGGGGGAGGGCAGAGAGAGAGGGAGAGAGAATCCCAAGTAGGCTCAGTACTGTCAGTGCAGAGCCTGATGCGGGGCTCGATCTCACAAACCATGAGATCATGACCTGAACTGAAACCAAGAGTCAGACGCTTAATCCACTGAGCCACACGGGTGCCCCTGATTATACCTTTTAATGCATCTTCTTTTCTAGATAGTCTAAAATCTGTTTTACATATAACATGGGAGCCTTTTCATTATCTGACTAGAACTAACATGCTCATTCCATTTCCAATTACGCTATTACATTTCAGGCAAGTTTGTGACATCATATCTACTTCTTATCTTCCAAAATTTTCAAGTATCTCTTCATCTAGGTATTCTTCTCTGACTCAACATGATATTAAGTTCTTTTTATTTGGTACACAATTATTTTTAATTCTTACTTAGACCACACTGTGTTTCAATTATTATTTGAATATGTCTTTCTTCTACATAGTGAACTTTTTGAGAACAGGGGCCAGGACTTCTGCAAATTTTTACTTTTGATATAGCAAATCTCCTGATCCACAATAGGTACTAGATGAACATTTTCTAAATGAATGATTAAAAATTTAAATTAGTATATTGATGAGCTTGGGGTACAAGGAAAAAGGAATAAGTTGTTCCTGAGAATTGAATATCTGCATTTAAGTCAATGCACTTGATCCTGAAACTTATAATAATTAATAGAGAACAACACATGTGATAGTTTCAGAACTGCTGTGTACTTTCTGTCTGTCTGACAAGTAATTTGGTTTTCATAATGTATAAATTGTGGATAATATTTTCCTTTGACTGGGCTCCTGAAATTTTTCTAACAGGGCAGAATCAAACTACAGTCAACTTATGGTGAGGAGCTCTTCAAACCATTACTGAAATTGCCATTAAGATACACCTGCTGCACAAGGTATTTAAAAGAATGTCAAAGACTATGCTTCTCAGTTACAGAAAACAGGCTTATCGCCTTTAGAAACCATTGAGGGTATTCAAATTCTCTCCCTGTCACTTTCTTTTAATGCTTATTTATTTTGAGAGAGAGAGAGAGAGAGAAAATTCCGTGCTGGGCAAGGATGAGGGGCTCAATCTCATGACCCTAGGATTATAACCTGAGCGGAAATCAAGAGTTGGATGCTTAACTACCTGAGCTACCCACATGCCTCTCTCCCTGTCACTTGTAGGCAGAAGAATTATTTTCACATCAGCTGCTTTATACTGGCTACATGGACAGAACCAACACATTGAAGACCAAGTTTAATTCATTCATCCTCAAGAGGAACATAAAGACTATCTGTTGTGATACTAAATTCAAAAGTATACTCCAATCAAAAATAGTTTTGCTTTATCTTTTATGCATACATACAACACCATAATATATATTCAGCAAAGATGTATTACTGTTTCTGTCGTATCCAAGGATATAAAACACATAGCTATTCCAGTGATGGCGCCTTTCAGTTCTTTCTGTAAAGCTTGTTTGTACATGTATGTTTTCATGGACAGACTGCAAGTTTAAAAGCTTATATTCTGTCATTTTCAGTGTCAAATGCATCCAATATCAAACATATCAAGGCTGATCACATCATTATAAATTGCATATAAGGCTTCTTGTTACCCTCCTATCACCACTGTCACAAATTACCACAAACTTAGTGGCTTATAACATCCATTTATTATCTCCCAGTTTCATGCTGAGATGTCTAAGCACAAGGAGACTCAGTTGGATCCACTGTGCAGAGCTTCACAAGGTCTAAATCAAAATGCTGGCTGAGCTGGCCTCTTATCTAGAAGCTCTGGGGAAGACTCTGCTTCCATAGACCATCAGGTCGTTGGAAGAATTCAGTTCCTTGTCATTTTAATTCATTTTTAAACGAACTAGAGCATGTTGAATCCCTGTTCTTAAAATCTCTGACGTCATCTTCTGCTACCAGCCAGAGAAAAATCTTGTAAGGACTCATGTGATTATATTAGGTCCACTTGGATAATCCAGGATAATCTTACAATATTACAGTCAAGTAATTGATACTTTTACTTAGATCTTCAAGATCCCTTTCACTCTGTATTTGCAGGAGTAATACCAGAGGATCAAGATTATGGGGGTAAAATTCTTCCTCCTACTGGCTCTTAACTGGAAATGATGTAAGAAATTAATTGCACATGAAGTTCTTTCATTATTTTAAAATTATTGCCCCAGTAGCCTGTTGATACCAACCATAAAGACAAATGAGGCTTATATTTACTGTGATTACTTCTGGGCACATGTCTTCACCTTCTAACCTCCAGCAAGACATCTGTAATCCAATAAAGAATGCGAATGGGGATATTGGACTTGGTATTGACAGTTTACATGTGCTTGTTGAGGATATCGTCAATAGCCTCTGTTGAATCATTGGGTTTTAGAAGTGATTATTCCCGCTTGCTAATGACTCCATGCAATATTTTTTGTAAGTGAGTTTTGAAAAGCTTTGCCTTTGCACTGGTAGCAAAATATAGTGAGAGCTCTAAAATTTTCTCTCCATCTAAGGATATTTGAATTTATGCATATCATTCATAACAGATAGTATGTGCTTCACTTAAATGAAAGTGGCAAAACCAGCAGAATTTGATTTCAAGATGAAATAGAAAATAATTATTACAACCTGGGTTTAATTTAGATTGCCTTTTAGCATCCTAAAGATCTTTTCATATATACCACATTAAAACTGAAATAAATGAAGCCTATACGAGTGCTAGTTTTATTTTTCCTCAAAGAAGCATTCCTACCTTCACCTTATATATTTTCTATCAAAGGCACTAGATGAAGTTTATCTCTTCGTTTCTTGAAATCAGAAGTGTTAACTCAGATTATTTAATATATATTAGGTGTATGTACAGTGTTCTTAGTGTAGATGAGTGTTTCCAACAGAATATTTTCAATACCTTTTACTGTACTAAATAAAGGAAAATTTTGACTCAGAGAGTGGAAGAATTTGACTGAAGCCAAAACCTGATGCCTTCTGACTCAGCTTTCCCTCTAGATTTGGGGGTTAGAAAGTCTGCAGGATTTGGCCATTGGGAGGCAATTAGAAGGTGAATTTAAAGAACAGATAAGCAGTAGAGATGTAAGTCACTCTGAGGGCAGGAGGTTTCACCTAAGTGGATTTTGGAGAAATGGAACTAAGTCATCTCTTATAAGTTTAGCAGCCATGAAACAAGAGGTCATGTGACATGATGAGGAGGGAAGGAAGGACACGGGAAGGTGTCTTGTTCTGTTTTTCTTCTCTAATAAGAATCATCTGAAAATGTTTGCAGCCATAGAACAAGCAACAGAGAGAAGGATATAGAGGAAGTTGGAGCAAAGTCAGAGAAGAGATAGAAGAGAATAAAATCAGGAAACTTCAGTGAAGAAATTTTCTGTAGAAAAGAGACAGAATACTTGTCATTTCAAAGCAGAGGAGGGTTCATTTGATAGTTTGCACTGCATGAACTTTATCACTTAGGTGAAGCTAGGAGGTAAGAGAATCTATGGAAACTGAGTCTTCTGCACTTCATAGATGCCACCAAGGGATGACAACACCCATATATATGTAGAAGATGAATTAGTGCATTAGTTACAAGTTCAGGTACTATAGTCAGACTGCATATAAATCCTGGTTCTTACCATTTCAGTTATTGACATAAATTTCACACATAAAATGAACCCATTAGAAGTATGCAGTTCCGTGTTTTTAGTATATTTACAGAACTGTGTGCAACCATCACCACAACCTAATTTTAAACATGGCATCCCAGAAAAGAACCCATTAACAGTCATTAGCCTTTCCCTCCTCTTCTCCCACAGCTGGGTCCCAGCCCCTGGCAAGCACTGACCTACTTTGAGTTGTTACAGCTTTTTCTATTCATGGCTGTCTACATGAAAGCAGTCATGCACTACATAGTCTTTTGTGGAGGCTTCTTTCACATACTGTAGTGGATTCAAGGTTTACCACCTTGTAGCAGGTATCAGAGCTTCATTCCTTTTTATTTCTGTATCATATTCCATTTTATGGATGTACTATATTTTGTTTATCCATTCATCAGTTGATAGACTTTTAGATTATTTCCAATTTTGGCTTTTATAAATAATGCTGCTATGAACATTTCCTGTAAGTTTTGTATGGACATGTTTCACTTCTCTTGGATGTATACTTAGGAATGAATTGCAGAGTCATGTGGTAATTATAAGTTTTCCAAAAAGGTTTATCATTTACCCTTTGTTTTAGTTTTTTTTTAACGTTCATTTATTTTTGAGAGAGAGAGACAGAGACAGAGACAGTGTGTGAGCAAGAGAGGAGCAGAGAGAGAGGGAGACGCAGACTCCAAAGCAGGCTCCAGGCTCCGAGCTGTCAGCCCAGAGCCCAATGTGGGGCTGGAACTCATGGATTGTGAGATCATGACCTGAACCTAAGTCGGACACTTGACTGACAGAGCCACCCAGGCGCCCCACCATTTACTCTTGTATATTATTTAACATCACTGAGATTCAGACTCCTGATCTTAAACTGGATGTGGTAATTGTACCTATTTCCTAGGATTTGAGGGAGGATTAGATTATATAAGTAATATAAAACTTGGCACATAAAAAGTGAGTAGGAGAGTACTTTTATTTTTACAACATGACTGGGTACAGTAACAACAAAAAGTTTTCTGATGTCTATGGTGTGTGTGTGTGTGTGAGAGAGAGAGAGACAGAGAGAGAGAGAGAGAGAGAGAGACAGAGAGAGAGACAGAGAGAGAGACAGAGAGAGAGACAGAGAGAGAGAGAGAGGGAGAGAGAGAGATTAACTGTAATTTGCTAGAAGGCAGTTTCAGTGTGGCCCTTGCACATGTTTTCTAGTTATGTCCCTGTTAGATCCCTGTAAGTGTTTTTAAAATTTCCTTTTAGAATTTCTTACTGTTCCAAATATCTCTCACTTTTGAATTAGTCATTATTGCCTCACCTATTCACTCCCATCTTTGTCTATCTCATCTAGAACTAACTCTGAACCATCATAAACCATCCATCAACCCTCTGAGCCCCTGGTAACCATCCACTTCTATCTGGGAGACTTTGGTCTCAACTTGGCACTGTCTCCCTTCATTTTACTTTTTTTCTGAGCATTGACATATCCAGGTCTATACTAAGATGATTTTAGCAAACAATCCACATTCCTGTCCTTAGCTATCCCAGACCACTCCCAGTAAGTGGATGTGGGAAAGAGGATAATGCCTCAACTTTCAACATGACTAAGGGGGGGGGGGAGTAAAAACAAAACAAATAAACCAGTCATATTAAAGACCTAAAAGCAGATTAAAATTACTGAGTTATTTATCTATTTGCCTTCCATTTTCTCAATATAAAGTATTTCGCATGGGTATTCTTTCAATAAGAGCTTGAGTCATTATAGAGCTAATATGTCTCCCTGGAGATTATTATATTTTGACTTTTGGCATTTTCTGGATTATGCTATTTTTGTGTTTTAGCTCTTCAGGGTATTTATACCACTTCCGAATTCTATTCAAACTCCTTAACCCAATGCAGGATGGCCTTTTGTGGTCTCGCCCCCTGTGTACCTCTGTCTACCTAGTTCAGATACACAGGCCACAATTCAGCTGAAACAGAGAACTTCCAGCTCCCCCTGAGCCCTGTGCAATATTCTCTTCCTCTCTGAATCTTATCACATCCTGCAATCTCTCTCAGGAACACTCTTCCTGGGACTTAAACATTGTCTTGACAGGGGCACTCTGAGTAAGGAGAAAATAAACTCTTGTAGCACGTTAATTCAGATTCAGATTTGAGAAGGGCATTAGAAAGAAGTGATAGATCAAGTACTAAGTAACAACATAAGGACATGGCAAGGTTATGGCAAGGGATCCTTATTAGCATGTTCACTTTTTTCTTTTTTTTTTCTTTTTTTTTTTTTTAATCTTGGCCTGTTTAGCCAGCGCCCAGGAGTTCTCTTTTTCTCCAGTGACTTACTCAGTGTCCTCTCTCCATCTCGCCATACACCGTTTCCTCCCTGCTACACACAGGAAACAAAGTGATTGCTGCCGCACTTAAATTCTCTCTGTTGGCTCCCAGGAGGAACATAAACCCCCTGGTGTGACCACTCCACTCTCAATGATCTGGTTCCTGGGTCAACCCCCAGCCTCATTTTTCACCATGTTTTATGTGCACACGCAATTTTAGTCATCATGAATCCAACTTGTTCTCTCCTGACTCGTGATTTTGTGCCTTTCCACATTCTTCTTTCTGGAATTGTGCCATGTGGCATCCTAAGCACTAGAGACTTGCAGTAAGTAAAGTCCTGTTCTTTTGCTACCTGAATCAATTCCAAATCTCACCCCATCTGCTCATATTGTGTCTCTATATGGTAACATTTACTGCCTTTTTTACTCTATATTGTTTGTCTTCTGCTCTACATGAGACTTCCTTGAGTATGAGGATTTTATGTCTTTTATAGTTGTACATTCAGGACTTTATGTAGAGAGTGTGGGACATAATAAATACTCAACAAAGGATTGCTAAGCCACAGTGAATTAGGACTGAGGATTCCAGGACTCCCAGCATCAATACTGACTCAATCTAACTTGGGCTGATGCTTGACTAGATTAACTAAGTGGGTATCCAAGCCATACAGGACCCCTAGAATGAGGTTAACAAGGCCCCACGGGTCTTAGCAAAGGGAGTCATGCAGTGAGATAGTCAGCACGGCTAATTAGGATGTATGCAATGTTTACTCCATCTTCGCGTCGTGTTTGCTTCTGTGAGCATATTTCCTCGCAGAATGGAAGGGGTGGGATTAGACAGTCCCTTGGGTCTCTTTCATCTTTACTACCCTGTTGATGAAATCAATTGGAAAAGAAATCGTTGCATTGTTTTGAAACTGTAAAAGCAACTACCATAGTGAAAAGAGGAACTGTATGCTTGGGGCAGATCCAGAAACACTGAGAAAATCCATCCATTTTTTTATTATTAAATTGTTTTTAATGTTTATTTGAGAGAGAGAGAGGGAGGGAGAGAGGCAGAGGAGCAGAGAGAGAGAGAGGGACACACAGAATCTGAAGCAGGTTCCATGCTCTGAGCTGTCAGCATAGAGCCTGATGCTGGGCTGGAGCCCATGGACCGTGAGATCGTGACCTGAGCTGAAGTCATACACTCAACCTACTGAGCCACCCAGGCGCCTCAATCCATCCATTTTTGTTGTCAATTTGATAGAGTTGTTCAAACACATCTCCTTACTGTTTTGTATTCACTGACCACTATGGGCATGAAATCATGATTTTTTTGACTCTAGAGTTCAAAGCCACTTCTGTTTTAAGTTGTTCTTAGATAAAAATAAGGTAAATAACTTACAGACTTTTAAAAAAGCAATGCATTATTAATTACTCTTTGCATGGATTAATTATGGAGAATTTTTTGTTTACTTGATAAACTTTATTTAATATATTCTTAAAGATTTCTTACCCTGACATGTGTTCTCCCCACTCACACACCCTGACTGTAATTAAAGAACAAAAAGTGGCTTTAGAGTCATGGGAATTTAGAGGAGCTAAGGAAAGTAGAGAGCATTGAACTAAGCCCCCAGTCAAAGAAAATTCCCCGTGTACAGAAACATTTTTTTTTCAACGTTTTTTATTTATTTTTGGGACAGAGAGAGACAGAGCATGAATGGGGGAGGGGCAGAGAGAGAGGGAGACACAGAATCTGAAACAGGCTCCAGGCTCTGAGCCATCAGCCCAGACAGAGCCTGACGCGGGGCTCGAACTCACAGACTGCGAGATTGTGACCTGGCTGAAGTCGGACGCTTAACCGACTGCGCCACCCAGGCGCCCCCTTTTTTTTTAAATATTTTTTCAACGTTTTTATTTATTTTTGGGACAGAGAGAAACATTTACCACTGTCAGTCTTGTTATCTCAGAAGTTAGGAGATCGTGACCATATAGCATACCAATTCATTTTTGTTCAACAATCCTAACTACCATAAAGACTTTCTTTGTGGGGTATCACAGTATGCCTTTTTGTACCCCTTGTTTATTGGTCTCAGGATTGTTCCCTTTTTATCCTAGATCTGCCATCATGGGATTAGACATAATGCATTCAATTTGACTTTCAAATATTTGAAAAAAGTATCTTGCCACATTCTTTTCTTCATTTTTCCCCCTTTATTTCAACAACAATCAATTGAGTGAACAAATGTTTTATAGAGACCCCTCCCTGTCTTGGCTAAAACTTGGGTGGTATGACATAACCCAGGACAACCTCTGTAATTTATATTAACAGTAACTTATTAAAGGACATGGTAGTCATTATAATGCATGCTCCAGGGGATGAGTTTAGGAGTTTGGCGACTTTGCAAGCAGCAGTCATGTGGGGACCAGTCCATCTATTTGGGATGGGTTAATTGCTTAGCAACATTTAAAAACCATTTTAACTGTGCAGAGGCATATTCTCATCGACTGAACTGGATAACCTCACAACACTTTTACGCTTAACTAGTTGGAAAATAAAACCTGAATATTATGGACAGTGCAAGATATTTTACCTTAGAAATGTTTATCTAAACATTTCTGTTTATCTAAACAGACCACTACAAACTAGTGCAGCCACTCTGGAAAACAGTATGGAAGTTTCTCAAAAAATTAAAAATAGAACTATCCTACGACCCAACAATTGCATTACTAGGTATTTGTTCAGAGGATACAAAAATGCTGTTTCGAAGGGGCACATGTGCCCCAATATTTATAGCACCACTATCAATAATGGCCAAATTTTGGAAAGAACCCAAATGTCTATTGACTGATGAACGGATAAAGAATATGTGGTATATATACAATATAATGCTACTCAATGATGAAAAAATGAAGTCTTGCCACTTGCAACAACATGGATAGAACTAAAGGGTATTATGCTAAGTGAAATAAGTCAGAGAAAGACAGATATTATATGGTTTTACTCATATGTGGAATTTGAGAAACACAACACATGAACATAGGGGAAGGGAAGGAAAAAAATGAGATAAAAATAGAGAGGGTGGCAAACCATAAGAGACTCTGAAATACAGAGAACAAACTGAGGGTTACTGGAGGGAAGGTAGGGGGAGATGGGCTAAATGGGTGATGGGCATTGAGGAGGGCACTTTTGGGGATGAACACTGAGTGTTATATGTAAGTGATGGATCACTGGGTTCTATTCCTGAAACCAACACTACACTGTATTTTTATTAACTTGAATTAAAAATAAAACCCAGGGGCACCAGCGTGGCTCAGTTGGTTAAGCAACCGACTTCGGCTCAGGTCATGATCTCATGGTCCGTGGGTTCCAGCCCCACATCAGGCTCTGTGCGGACAGCTCAGAGCCTGGAGCTGCTTCAGATTCTGTGTCTCCCTCTCTCTGCCCCTCCCCTGCTCATGCTTCGCTCATGCTCTGTCTTGGTCTGTCTCTCAAAAATAAATACACGTTAAAATTTTTTAAATAAATAAATAAATAAAATCCAAATATAAAAATAATAGATCATTACTATGAGAACATCCAAGACAACATAAAGTAACATGTGAAACCAATAGAGTGGACTACTTAGGAATATCCAAGATGATGTGAGATTCAAAAGGAATAATAGCAAAAGATGGATGGAATACAAGAAAAAGAGGTGGTATGTGTGAATATTAGAGACAGTTGTTCATGCCTATGTCCTGTATTTCACACATTCAGGTACCATAGCATGTGTCAAGGAAGATATTTTTAAGATCTAGATAGAAGAAGAAACAAAGGAAGGAAGGAAGGAAGGATAAAGGAAGGAAGGAAGGAAGGATAAAGGAAGGAAGAAAGCAAGAAAAATGAGTTAGGGGAGACTTGGTGGCTCAGTTGGTTAAGTGTCTGGCTTTGGCTCAGGTCATGATCTCACAGTTCACAAGTTCGAGCCCTGCATCAGGCTCTGTGCTGACAGCTGAGTCTGGTGCCTGCTTCAGATTCTGTGTCTCCTTCTCTCTCTGCCCCTCCCAGCTCACACTCTGTCTCTCTCTCAAAAAAAAAAAACATTAAAAAAAATTAAAAATGAGTTAGTCAAAAGGGAGGACAAAAGCATTTCTCATTATCAAACTGTTATCTTAGATTTAGTTAAATTGGTGATTCATGAAGGTGAGACAGAAAGTGCATACATGGCAGGGATATCAGGAGAAGAAGAGAACTGTTGTTTATTGAGTATGTGCTATGTGCCAAGTATTATGCCAGGGGCTCTGCATATGCTGTCATTGATATAATATTAACTATTATGGTAATTACCCTTTATTGGATATGGCAAATGGAAATTTGGGAAAAACAACAACAAAGATCTAAAAGCTAGCTATAATCCCCACCCAACGTTTCCCTTTAAACGTTCAACCCAGACAGGATTATATCTTATGCCTTAAATGCTTTCAGGTCATACTGTGTTCTTCCTTTTTAACACTTAACACAATTTTATTCATTAAATACTTGTATAATTTTTGCTAAAAGCTAGTTGCCCCTACTAGACTATTAACTGTATTTAGGTAAAGACTAAAACTAATAAAACAGTTTTATTTTTTATTGTTAATTTTCCAGGACCTAGCACAATATTGAAGCATATTTTAGGTGCCTAATAATGAGCTATTGAATAAAGGAATAAATCCATTAATTGATAGCTTTGCTAAGTCGGCTGTGTCTTAATCACATGCACACACGCGTGCGCACACACACACACACACACACGCAAATCATAAACTGCAATATTTGATCTACGTAGATTGAAAATACAGTTATTTCTAAATGTGGCAGAATGCCCTGAGTCCCAAACGGAAATTTAAATTTGACTATCTGTGCGTATCTTTTGAATTTGATTTATTTTCTCCTTATTTCTACTTTATTTTTAATGAGCTGATATGCAGATTGCAAATGGATTCTATTTAGGAGAGACAGGAGAGGAATATGCATATGATCCCTAGGAGAATAGGTGAAGGAAGGAGTAGGAAAATCACAGTACACTGTAGTGGATTTGGAATCAGATAAAGCTGGGTTTCAGCAGTAGCTATCAAACTGGACTTAATTCCCCCGAGACTCAGGATCTATACCAGTGAAATGGCCAGAATACCACCGAGCCTATAGCATTGTTTCAAGAATTTTCAGTAATACATGCTAGGTGCTTGGACCAGTATTGACATTCACTAAACACTCAGTAGGTGGTTTGCTGTCACAATTATCATTATGATATTAATAAGTCTCAATGGAGAAGGAGCGCTTGGGTGGCTCAGTTATTTAAGCGTCGGACTTTGGCCCAGATAATGACCTTGCGGTTTGTGAGTTCCAGCCCTGCATTGGGCTCCACCCTGACAGCGTGGAGCCTGCTTGGGATTCTTGCTCTCTCCTCTCTCTCTCTGCCCCTCCTCTGCCTGTGCTTTCTGTCTCTCACAAAATAAATAAATAAACTTAAAAAAAAGTATTAATGGAGAATAGCATCATAATGGCTTCTGCTCCATAGTGTATGTGTCCCGCTGATCTGAGAGACTTTTTTAAAGTCTGAGATTAGAAATACAGAGCCAGAAGCTCCAAAAAGCAAAAACAAAAACAAAGCCCAAAAAACATTATCTTAAAGTATTCTCTATAATTAGAGGTGCAAGCATTCAACTCTAAGTCCAGGTGACACATTGCAGGGCAGTCTTAGAAAGATAATGTGTTCACTTCTGCTTGGAAGCCAGTATTGCTCTGGAACCTGAAAGTGTTGGGCCCTTGGCAGGGGCAGTTCTTTGATAACAGATGCTGACAGCAATGACAGTGATACAGAACCTTGGTGAGGATAGCTGAGTAAAAGAATGAGCACAGGACAACATCCAGGGCACTTGAGAAACCACCCTGAGAATTCCTACAAAAAGTGGTTTGCAGTAAAGTCAGAGTGCTTATACTATAGGTGGGTAGAAAGGAGCCTTTCAGGTAGTGGGCTTCTGCACCATGCATTTAGAGAATAATGTTAATGCCATCTTGCTTACATATTTGTTCTGCCAAGGCTTATTAACAGTCTGGTTGCATGAAAAAGAAATGTTCCAACTGGAAGAAAGCTAGTCAACACTAGAAAGCAGAAAAGGAAAGCTGAACATGCCAAACCCAGTCAGTGTCGAAGAGGGAGAATACCTTTGCCTAGTGATGCTAGTTATTTGGACTGAGCCAGAAAGCTTTAGCCAGCATCCTTCCTTCTCTCCCTATCAGCACCATGAGCTCACATGCTGGAGAGGTAAATCTGGGTGCTAGACAGCATGCTGTTCTCAGAATTGTTCCTCCCTTCACATAGCTGCTGTTTCAAGGTAGGTTTCTAATGAGGATGCTTGCCTCACATGTGTCTCTGTACTTCTTTATAGTCAATTCTTTCTGGAAGCAACTCAATCACTCTTGCAAGGAGGGTCCTGAATTGGCATGCTGACACTTTGCCACACTTCGATTCAGATTTGTGCAGAGCAGGGGTAGATAGAGCTCAGAGACAGACTACCTGCTTCAAAAACATGGACTTTTCACTATTAATTTTATTCAGAATATTTTAGCTCTCCTCTCATTAAAAAGAAAAATAGCTACATGGCAGTTATGCTCACATTTAACCAATACCTATTAGTAACAGATTCCAAAAGCTTTTCCTAAATTTTATAAATTGTTTCCTGTCAACTCTAGGTGTTCCAAAAATACATTTCACCCTTGAGCCAACAAGTTAAAATCCATAACAGCCACATACTTCAGTATGTTTGAAGACACCATGATGTACTAGACAAAGAAAAGGAACAATCTTTGCCTGCTGCCTTTCCTATAATTGCTGTTTGGCCTTTTTTGCAAGGTCAAGTTGCATGCAAAACATTAGAGACCTTTTGCCATCCTTTATCTGCAAGGATTAGTCACAAAGCCTCTCTTCCAACACTTTCCAACTTCAAAGTCTTTGTTCTAAAGATATATGATACAGTTGAGGTGGATGGGGAAAGAGATTCGGGGAAGATGACCTAAAAGAGGGATATTATTTGATGTAACTTTCCATTTTAATCAAACAAGACACGGTGGAGGCCTGACAAGTTATGTCAGTTGACAACACAAATATGAAAAAATGCTTTGTATGGAGAACCAGTTGGACTCTGGCTTTGTCTGTATGCTCTCACATACAAAACATAGTGTGATCTTGTGTGCAAAACAAAATTGTGCCCTTCTTTAGAGGATTAAAACAATCACTGTATAGAAAATGAACTGTCAGATACAAGAGAGAAGATTGAAAGGGAATTGAGATGTCAGCTCATAAATATTGTGTGGCAAAAAATCATCTTCTAGTCCCCTAAAAGTAATAATGGCTACCAACTCCTGTAGGGGAAACCAGGCACCTCTTTAAGTCTTTCTGGAATGTTAACAAAGGTCTTCAAGGTATAACCACCCATCTTCCCCTCCCCCACCCCCCACCCTTCCTGGCCCAGTTATGTCATTACACTCCACTATAAAGACATTAGGTCTCTGGCTTTTATTCTGATTGATATTGGAAGTCAAAACAAATTTTGAACAGGAGACTCTTTTCAAAGGATATTTGTGTTATTGGTCAAGAACCATCTTTTTGGTGGGGGGCGAAAAAGGGAGGGTTATCAAGATCAGAAAGGCAAGGAATAAATTTAGGAATGTATTTAAAGTAATTCCAATAAGAGAAAATGGTGGCTTGAACTGGGTGGTAGGTGCTTAAGGGGTAAGAAATGAATCCTTAATATATCTTGTATTAAACTCTGTGGATTTTGTCAATGAATAAGATATGGGAAAAAGTAAAGAAAGGAGTAAGGATGAGTTCTAGGGTAGTTACCTGAGCAACCAGAACAATAAAGCTCCCATTTACTGAAATAGCCAGAAGGAGCAATTTCTGTGTAGGTGGTGGGATGGGAGAGGGAGGGACGTTGGTGAACTTTAGGAGTTAGGTTTTAGGCATGTGAAGTTTCACAAGTCTCTCAGATATCCACATGCAGATATTCACCCAATAGTTGAATATATAGAGTCCGCTGTCAGAGAAGATGCCTAGGACCTTTCTTTGATTTTGCCTCCATAGCCAATAGACATTGTCTTGTTGAAACAAAAATTGTTTTTGGATGAAGTTGAACAGTCAAGGGAGATTTTACTTAAGGCTATTGTAATAGGTGAGAGAAACCAGAACTGAACTCTACTGGACCAAAAGGCTGGAGAGTTTTTAAGAGCTGGGGTGGGGACGGGGAACTCTAAGGCCATTTGCCGTGTTTGTTGATTGACTAATGGAAAAGTAAACTTTCTTTTATCTTCATGACAGGAGGCAGTTTTACAACTTAGAGCAAGGCACCCACCAAAGTTAGGCTACTACCCTCCCACAGAGGATTTTTAAAAGGTTTACATCTCAAAGGGGAAGAGAAAGAGTTTATAATAACAAGTTTTCTAAAGTAAATTTTCTAAGAAAAGAGAGGGGAAGGGCTTCTGTGGTTAGGCTACCTGGATTCTGGAAGGGTAGGTTGGTGAGAGGGAGGTCAGGGGCCTAGAGGCAGGAAGAACCTGTTTCAATTAGTCAAACTGAAGAAAATATAAAGGTTCTTTTGGTCAATCTTCGATAGGGTGCCCATACAATTCATTGCTTAAGTCAATATAGTCTGAGAGTGGAATTATTATCCATTAATAATAGGTAGGGCAGGGCTGGCCCCATCAAACTTTAATGAGTTGTTATTCTACCTCAACATTCCTTATGCCATTTTCATTCAACTTAGAGGAGAAGATGTCATAAGATACAATATATCTGTGAAGATAAAACTTACCTTAAAAATACTGTCTGACCAAATGACCATGAAAAAATGGACTGACACCAAAGCTTTCTGAAAGATCAATTATGGAGAAGATTTGGTTTGATTCCTTCTTCGAGATCCAGCCCAGATATTGCTTTCTGTCTTCAGAGGTCTCTAGGTGTTTCTCAAAAATAGGAGTCTGCATTTTTCTGTTTACTTCTCTTTCCCCACAGCAAAACTTAAAACACAGTGAGGACTTCCTCTTTAATCACTGTTACTTCAAAACCTAACAGTGTGCCTAGTACATAATAGATGGTCAACAAATATAGGTTGATTGAATTAGTGGAGAGAGTCAAAAAGGGAGTCAAAGTTGGCACCAACATGCTAAGCCTCAAAGACTGCAGAAACCGTTGTAAAATAAATAGAAATGGAAATGACAGAAGGCATGGAGTCTGCTGTTTTATTCCATATGGGATTCAGATTATAGTATACAGGCTGGGAAGAAGAAAGACTAATATATTTACCTAATGGTATCCATAATGCTATTTGTTGCATTACGTTCTATATTTTCTTCCTGTGGAATGTGTTTGTTTCCCATTAGTGCTTCATGAATTAACCATAACTGCCACCAATGTAATTAAAATATTGATTGCCAAAAGGAAGTGAAGATTCAGCATTAATTCATTCAGCAAAAACTTATTGAGTCCTATTATATGTCATTCCTTGCAATAGGCTCCAGGAATATATATAATAGCAAGTAATTATCTTAGCTGCACCAACTTAGGGGTAGAATTGCATTATAAAATAGTACAAAACATCATTTTATGGCTTCAAACTCACCAAATATATTACAAATTATCTTCTCTGACTAACCCTGGTTCCAAGCAGTAAGTACCGTCTGGTATATTTCACAAGTGGCATTTGCGTGGAGGTATGTAGTTGCCAAATGAGGTGTGGGTGGATTGTTGCAGGTGTAGACAGGCTGGGGAAGAGGGTAGTACCTAGAGATAAGGCTGAAAAATGAAGTTGAGACAAGATTGTCCAGTGTTTTGAACACCATGCTTACATTTGGGCTTTATCGTGTTGCAGTGAAAATGTGATTAAAGTCTTTGTATGATTAAATTTGTAGTTTTGAAGAAATTGAGAAAGGCTTCTCCAGTGGCAGTGAGGAGGATGGGGTGCCTGGTCTGGTGGCTGCCGTAATCGTACAAGCAAGAGATGATGAGAGCTGATCTAGAGCAGTGACAGTGGGAAGTGAGAAGCAAAAGAGTTAGGTGGACATTTCTGGAGTAGATCTATCCAACCTAGGTACCTATTGAATGTTAGGCATGAAGAAGAGGAAACTGTCAATGATGCCTGCCATTCGTTATGATTCCTTGCAATAGTTCCCTTATATTGATACCGAGCCCCAGCACAATCTGGCCTCTACCTACCTCCCTGACCTCACCTCATCTTCTTACCTTTTCTTATTCCCTCCAGCCATACTGACCTTCTTACTCTTGGAATACAGCAGACAAGCTTCCATTTGAGAGCATTTGTATTTCTCTTCCCTTTCCCTGGAGTACTTTTCTCCCTGCTATATCTCTGTGGCTGAGATCCTCAAATCCTTCATGTCTTACTTTCTGAGTAAGGATCCCACTTATCACATATTTAAAATTACACACACACACACACACACACACACACACACACACACTCACACACACCCCTACCTACCTTGGCACTGCCTATCTGGTTGCCTATATTATTCTTTTCTGAGCTATTTTTTAAGTATAATTTATTGTCAAATTGGCTAACATACAGTGTGTAAAGTGTGCTCTTGGTTTTGGGGGTAGATTTCTGTGGTTCATTGCTTATATACGACACCCAGTGCTCATCCCAGAAAGTGCCTTCCTCAAAGCCCATCACCCATTTCCCCCTCTCCCCCACCCTCCCATCCACCCTCAATTTGTTCTTTGTATTTAAGAGTCTCATGTGGTTTGCCTCCCTCTATCTCTGTTTATACTTATTTTTCCCCTTCCCTTCCCCCATGGTCTTCTGTTAAGTTTCTCAAGATCCACATATGAGTGAAAACATAGGATATCTGTCCATCTCTGACTGACTTATTTCACTCAGCGTAATACCTTCTAGTTCCACCCATGTTGCTGCAAATGGCAGGATTTCATTCTTTCTATTGCCAAGTAGTATTCCAATGCAACTTGGGCTACTATATGTTTTGCTAATTCATTTTTGCCTCCTTTTAAAAATTTTTAAAATTTTTATTTATTTTTGAGAGAGAGCATGAGCAGGGGACTGGCAGAGATAGAGGGAGACAGAACCCAAAGCAGGCTCCAGGCACTGAACTGTCAGCACAGAGCCTGACAGGAGGGTTCGAACTCACAAGCTGCAAGATCATGACCTGGGCTGAAGTCAGGCACTTAACCTACTGAGCCACCCAGGCACCCCCATTGCCTCCCTTTTTTTCCCTTCTCAACACTAATGCAATCTTGTTAAGACAGGATTTCTGTTTGTTTTGTTCATGGCTGTCACCCTAGTGACTATGAGATGGCCTTTAGATGCTAATTAGTAAGCCATTTAATAAATTAATTTCTAGATAACCTGAGTCGGTGGATGTTGGCCCCAGTTTCTAAATGCTATTTTCTTAAATTTCAGGTGATCTCTGCCCCTTATTTTTTTTTTGTATTACATCTGTAAAACAAAAAAACTTATACAACCATTCACACATACATAGACACACTCAGTCTTACATGTACACAGACACATGCACACCCATGCACATCCACACACAAAAAACTTCCTACTTCATGAGATTATCTCTTGGGACTGGATATGGATTTTGGTCTATGGCATTGATGTTGTATTAAGCATTTGCCTAATGCCAAACTTACAACAGATATTTTGCTAATTTTTAAAGCAAGCTGCAGAAACAGAACAAGACTTAAAAAGGGCATGGTTATGTCTGTGTGATGGCAAGGCTTCAACAGAGGTAGTGCTAGAATCATAATGGATGTGGAGCTGAAAACTGGATTGAGTGTTGGGAAGGAGAAATATTCCAAAGGTGTGATTTAAATACCTAATTTATTTTGTTTATAATCTACCAGACATGATCTGAGACCTCCAGGTAGAAAGGAACCAAGAGAACTCCATTTTTTAAATGTTTTTTTTTTTTTTGAGACACACACACACACACAGAGCACGAGTGGGGGAGGGGCAGAGAGAGAGGGAGACACAGAATCTGAAGCAGGCTCTGGGCTCTGAGCTGTCAGCACACAGCCCAACGCAGGGCTTGAACCCACGGACCGTGAGATCATGACCTGAGCCGAAGTCAGACGCTTAACCGACTGAGCCACCCAGGCGCCCCTACAATCATGAGAATTCAAATTGGCCCCCATTCATTCATGAAATCAAGCCAATGTTCTGAAAATAAATTCACCAAGCCAAATTACTGAAATTTATTTTGCCATATAGTAAAAAATCTGCCAAAACTCAATCTTACTGATGAAGACTTTGCTAAATAACTGATCTATGAAATTCAGTAATTATGATTTTAACAAAATCGTGGTTTAAAAGCTTTAATAGGAACATTTTAAGAGCTTCACGAGGATATACAATTCTTATCTCTTTTACTAAAATACAAGTTTATGAACAATTCATTATATACAAAGTATTAATATTATAATTAATATTACAATTACAATTACAATATTTCAAAATGTCAATTAGAGATTCTGCAAATTTGATTACTTATATGAACATCTTTTAGGTAGATGTAACTTAAACTTTTATTCATTTTGGACTTGTAATCTTTCTTTTTTATTAAAATAAGTTTTTTTAATGTTTTTATTTATTTTTGAGACAGAGAGAGACAGAGCATGAGCAGGGGAGGGGCAGAGAGAGAGGGAGTCACTGAATCCAAAGCAGGCTCCAGGCTCTGAGCTATCAGCACAGAGCCTGACGCTGGGCTCGAACTCACAGACTGTGAGATCACAACCTGAGCTGAAGTTGGGCACTGAACCGACTGAGCCACCCAGGTGCCCTGGACTTGTAATCTTTACAAGTTTTAGGGGTCATATGGCAGTTTCAGGTAGCTTTGTAAATTTCAATTGTTGTATCTAGAAATTAGTTGCTACAATTTATTATGCTCAATTTATTATGTGATGTGGTTCCTTCTGTCACTTCCTACTTTATTTTTATCCATGGAATCCATTATATTTGTCCCTTCAGGGCATCTATGCCTTGCTTCCACACTTGGACACTTTTGCTTTTTGATAGTGAATCATTCTTCTAACAAGTAACGAGTCGATGTTTTCGATTGCTTCCTATTAGAAACCAAAATTTCAGCATTTCATAAATGATGTAATTTCTTCAACAACTTCAAATTCCTTTTAGAGGCTTTGGGGTATTTTCTAACTTTCTTCCTTTGCTTTTCTTTCTTCTTTTTTTTTTCCTTTTTTTTTTTTTTTTTTTTGTAATTTCCCAAATGTAAAGCAAATCAGGTATAATGTGTTATTTTAGCAATTAATTCTAACTATAATTAGGTTAAATTTAAATTTGTTATTAAAAGTAAATATTTGCGGGGTGCCTGGGTGGCTCATTCGGTGGGGCGTGCGACTTTGGCTCAGGTCATGATCTCACCATTTGTGAGCCCGAGCTCCACGTCAGGTTCTGTGCTGACAGCTTGGAGCCTGGAGCCTGCTTCGGATTCTGTGTCTCCCTCTCTCAGTACCTCCCCTGCTCACATTCTGTCTGTCTCTCTCTCTCAAAAATAAATAAACATTTAAAAAATTTAAAAATAAATATTTGCACATATATAGTTTATATAGTGTATATATATAAAAATATTTTTATCAGCAGTATACAGTTTTGTTAAAGCTTAACAGACTCATCAAAATGTTGGGAACCATTTTGGCCATTAGCATATTTGGTAAATTTAACCAGTTAATCAATTGACAAACTGATGGCCTAGAAAATGTCCTCCAGCAATTACTTTTGTCTGAATTAATCATTCATCACATTGGTTGATCTTCTAAACTTCATTGATGTGAATGGTTATATCATAACATTACCAGTTCCCTGAGGAGAGAAAATTTGTCCAGGATTAGACACCTAATTTAACCTGGATGAAAGAGAATCTTCCTCAGAATTTCAGTTACTAGGACCTGAAAAAGAAGACAGTTATCTATGGGGTCCCTACGATGCCTTGGCTACAGATGGAAGCCAGGAGAACTAAAGGAGACACATAGACTCAAGTGGTAGAGAAAGCCAATTTGACAAAAAGAGAACAATCAGATAGGTATAAAAGAACAGATATAAAATTAGAAAAAAATCTCCTGAAAATAATTGAGTGTTGGTCCCAAGTTTTGTTCTTGAGGCTTATCAACATTTGCATCTCAGAATGCCTTGGGGTACAGAGATAACCTCACTGTGATAATGATAAATTTCTCTTTTTGGTAAACTGATGAGTTTAGAGTTTCTGTCATTTTCAAATTAAAGACATGAAACAGATTGACCTTGAGCGAGTCACAAAATAATACTGATACTAGCAATGACTGTGATAATGACGAAGCTACAATAATTTTTAAGATGCTTTTCAGCTGTTTCTTACATTCTTGGATAATCTAAATGTTTTGTGGTATTTTTTTTAGCAACTGCTGAATAACAAGCAATGAGCTAGGTGTTGGGAATACAAATATGAAAATAAAGTCTCTCCATGATAGACAAGTAAACAATCATACATTAAGTGTTATGACAAAAAATATGCAGAATTTCAATCCAGAGAAGATTAGAAATTGATCCCTCTTCCTCTTTTGCAGCAATATTTCTGTTAACAAATGAATCTTTGATGTATTTATATCAACTCCAATAATTAGCTTATAACAACAAATGGTTCGTTTTTATGAGATGCATTAACAACTGTTGGTAAATAACATTCTTGAATTTCACAATGTGGGTATAACTCAGAAGTTTTGTGTATTGTGGTAATTAAGTTACACATGCTGTTTAAGAAGTGAATATCCTTTCTAATAAAACTAGAAAATTAGTAATAATCCATGGCATTGTAGAGCAGAATTGGTTTATAGTCACAGCATTTTCTTCATGAAATTGTCCTATGTTCAATATCTATGAGTTCCAGTTATATGAAATATATATTAACTTTATCCTATGTAGGATAACTCAAAGGACAGCTTGGATTCACAGTGGCATACATCAAAAGACTGCTCCTGGGGCCCCTAGGTGGCTCAGACATTTAAGCGGCCAATTGTTATATCAACTCAGGTCATGATCTCATGGTTCGTGCAATCGAGCCTTGCCTCAGCTCTGTGCTGAAAGCATGGAGCCTGCTTGGGATTCTCTCTGTCTCTCTCTCTCTCTCTTTTTGTGTATCTCTCTCTATCTCTCTCTTCCCTTACTCCATTTGTGCACTTTTCCTCTCTCTTAAAAAAACAAAAAAAAAACACCAAAAAAAAACCTTCTCCTTATAAAGTCCTAGGAAAAGATGAATCAGATGTGGGCCATATATGAACTGTTTCCTTCTAAAGCCATTCATAAAATCATAGTTTCCACACTTCTTTCTTGTTTTAAAAAATGAAACTAAGCGGCGCCTGGGTGCCTTAGTCAGTTAAGCATTCAACTTTGGCTCAGATCATGATCTCATGGTTCATGAGTTTGAGCCATGCATCGGGCTATCTGTGTCAGCACAGAGCCTGCTTCAGATCTTCTGTCTCCCTCTCTCTGCCCTTCCCTGCTCTCTTTCTCTTTCTCTCAAATGAATAAAAAGTAAAAAAAAAAAATGAGATGAAAGAAAGAAAGAAAGAAAGAAAGAAAGAAAGAAAGAAAGAAAGAAAAGAAAGAACTTACATGACTCTCACATTTGAATGGACTCACATGATTCTGGGCTCTTAATTTTGATTTTTGATCGCCTTAATATCAATTTCATGGCCATAGATACTATTATAATCCTCAATAAAATAATAAATAAAGGTTTATGAATGTTGAGACATTTCTTATGAACTGGCAAAGCTTTTTGAAAAGTGATAATGATGAGGGTGGTACAAGGTACAAGGAAACAGATACTGATAAGCTCACATGGGAATGTAAACTGGTATAATGTTGATATAGGGCAAGTAAGCAATATATAGCAAGAACCACAAAAAAATTTTTTTAAAAATTTTAACCCGGAAAATTCTCCACTAGGAATGTACCATTGGAAAATAATCATTAATATGGATGGACAGATAGTTATGCACAGTCATGTTCATTATATAATTCATAGTAGTTAATTGTTGGTAGCAGCCTAAATGACGAAAGATAGAGAAGTAATAAGGAAAAACAAAGGTGGAGTATGTTATGATCAGCAAATGCAATGTGTTTTTCAGATTATTTAATAACAATGCAAATCTGCTTGCAATTGAGTATTTGGATATACATGCAGCATGTCTGCATACACATATATGAAAATATGATTCTGATTTTGTCCACTTTGCCTCTGTAAATACAGGAAATATCATGCCATGTGTGTGGCAGAGATTGCCAATGGGCACCAATGTCTGCAGCTCCCCTTTTTTTCCCGGACACACAGCTAGACAACATGCCCTGGTCCCATTTCTCCTTTGCAGTTAGATGTGGCTTCACAGCTCCTAATGTCGCTCTTGTGTTATCTTTGAAAAGTGTTTAAAAGACAGTTTGGTAATGTGTGATACCTACTGATTGTCCCATCCCCATGGTATCTGGATGATTTTGCCCCTATTATCTCTGTCTTATCACTTTGGATTCCATCTCCTGTAGTGTCTCCTCAGGATGTGGCTTTATCCCACAAAGGAGCTTCAGTTGGTGAGTTCTGAGAGTTCACTGGGTCCACACCTTTTATTTCCTTTTAATCTTCTGCACTCAACTGCACACAGGAGCCTTAAAAGCCCTTTTTGGTTTGGACTGCCATTCTTAGGCTGGACTACTATAATTTCTAGGGAGCACATGTAGACTATTTTAGCTTATTCTGGATAATCAGTCATCAGAGGTCCCAAGGCTTCTCCACAGAGTCTCTGATGTGATACGGATCTTGTTGCCTTCAGTGGTTTTCTTCCTGTCCCTCATATTGTGAGGCTTGTGGGAATACTTAGTATTTTTGTAGATGTTGTTTGGGGTGTAGGGTTTTGCTCTGCTGGTTGTAGTTTCAGTTTTATGGGAGGAAGTGGAGAAATTAAAAACAGAGTAAAACAACAACCAAAAAAACCCAAACAAACTATATGCCACAGTTATCAACAGCACAGAATCCTGAACAAATACCACTGTGTGGATACAATATAAAGCACAGTGGGTGAAGTGGTACAGGTAGAGGAATTATGGAGGTAAAAATAGGAACAGTAGGTGGGGTTATTAAAAATAGTCCATAGTGCTGGGTAGGAAATGGGAAGGAAACTGATGTATTAAGACACCTGAGTTCGAATTCTAGATTAACCACTTTTATATTATTTTTGGTGAGTAATCTTGTATCTTAATATCTGTTTTTTTCTCACATGTTAAATAGTTGAATATTGTTCCCCTTTGGCTTAGACTTCTTACAGTTTTTATGAAAGGGACATCTATTTTTATGTGTTTACTTACATTACATTTATATGGCCAGCCCTACTCAAAAACTAATAGTGGTTTTTCTTTCCAGAATAAAATCTGATTTATTTACCATGCCATTGAGTGTCTAGCACCAACATTCCAGAATTCTCCTTTTCCCTGCCCTCCCCTAAACCTTCTCTTCTAACTGTGCCGAGGTTAAAATCCCAAATGTATATCAACAATTTGTTCACTCCTCTGCTCTTGCTCATATGTGGCTTTCTTATCTAGTTCAGACAGAAAATCTTTGGCTCTGGTCTGCCAGTTGAAACTTTACCTTTTCAACTCACCAACTACTTCCCCGAGGAAGACATCATGCATTAACCCCAGCGAAAAAAAATTTTCTTCCTTCTCAGATAGAACATCTATTGATCACACTCTGCCCTAAATTACTGCCATCTGAATATACGTTTGGTGCTTCATTACAGTTCAGGCAGAGCCGTGCACAGCAGTGTAAACAAATCAACCTTAGCTTGGAGGTCAGACCAGGTGATTTTGCCAATTTACAGGACCTTAACCAAGTTATTTAAGTACTCTGAATTTAACATGAGGATGATAACATCAAAATATTTTGTAAAAATTTAAGATAATCTTCATTCATTTATCTCAATTCTCATGCTCCACTGCACCTGTTTACTTGACACCTTCAATTAACATGCCCAAAATAATATTTGTGATATATATATATATCCAAACCATGTATCAGCCTCATCTTACCCACTGCTAGAATTACAGAGAAAAGTCACCCAGCTACTCAAGCCAAATGATTAGGATGAGCAGACCCTTCTTATTTGGTTTCCACCCCTCCCACTTCCAAATCGTCAGCAAACACAATTTCTCTAGCTCCTAAATAGATCTTCATCTCTCTACAGAGACACTAGCATCTTACATTGGGCGAAGGCAGCCCCCTACTTTTTGCTCCCAACCGTCTACTTCCTACCAGTAGAACAACCAAAGTTACCTTAAAATATATAAATTACATCATGTAACCCCGATTCCCTAAAACCATCTAATAATGTTTCTCTACTCTTTGAATGCAGTCCAATCTCTTACCACATCCTACAATGCCCTACAGAACCTATGCCCTGTGCCCCTCTGAGCCCACCTCCTTCAGTTCTTCCATCTGTATTCTGCTTTAGCTACCGTGGCCATATTGTCATCTCTCAAACACTCCAGGATTGTTCTTATTTTGGAGCCTTTAAATTTGTTTCTTTTGACCAGAACACTCATTTCTCAGGCGTCCTTGTTGCAGATCTTTTTACTAGGCAGATCTCTGCTAATTTAGTTAACTGCAACAAACATTTATCATACTATGTACGTACGGCACATGATATATATGCTATATTATGCTATATTATGCCAGACACATCTAAAGGTCATCAATAATTGACAAGATCCTGTTGTCCTGGAGGTTCCAGTGGGAGAAATATCAATCAAATGTCACAAAACAATAGCAAACTTGAAACTGTAAACTGGCATCGTTTCTTTTAAGGAAAGGAAACTTGTTTTTGAGTCTCACACCAAAAATCATTATCCCTGTAGTAATATTGACAACTGGAACAGGTGTGGTTCCAAATTAATATCTGTCACAGGTGAGCAAGAAGGATATAACAAATGTTTCATTTTATGAGACATCATCATGATTTAAGTTGTATCTGTTGCTTATTGTGGGTCTAATGTCATATGCATATATCATACTCATTACCAAATTTAAACTTTTGTTTATGCTGTTTTCAATGGTTGGTAATCTATGATAATCCTAATATATTCCAAATTCCTTGGGATACTTCTGAATTTTTTTCTAAGGTATACCTGCTCATTGTCATATTCCTCTATAAACCTTTATCACTTATTATCCAACTTATCATATAACATACTTTTATTTATTATCCCTTTTACTAGGCAAGATATTACCAGATATAGGAACAAACTTATTTTTTCATGCAGTGAAAATACTTTAAAATTTTTTTTAATATTTATGTTTATTTTTATTTTTTTTTAATTTTTTTTAATGTTTATTTATTTTTGAGACAGAGAGAGACAGAGCATGAACGGGGAGGGGCAGAGAGAGAGAGGGAGACACAGAATCGGAAGCAGGCTCCAGGCTCTGAGCCATCAGCCCAGAGCCCGACGCGGGGCTCGAACTCACGGACCATGAGATCGTGACCTGAGCTGAAGTCAGACGCTTAACCGACTGAGCCACCCAGGCGCCCCTATGTTTATTTTTTTGAGAGAGACGAAGTGTGAGCAGGGGAGGGATAGAGACAGAGGGAGACGCAGAATCCAAAGCAGGCTCAACACTCTGAGCTGTCAGCACAGAGCCCAACACGGGGCTCGAACTCACAAACTGTGAGATCATGACCTGAGCTGAAGTTGGATGCTTAACCGAGTAAGCCACCCAGGAGCCCCTGGATATGCTTTACTTTAAATAGTAGCACAATCTTCTTGTATGTATTGTCCTCAAATACATTCTCATGCTTGCAAAACGAGTTCTCAAGAGGTAGTTAATTAGTTCCTTCTAAAGAATAGAAATATATTCTTTATTGAATATATTGATATAGAAGAGAGTAAATGCTGGGGGTTGAGGAGGAGTCTAAATTTGTTGAAGCACAAACTGAGAAATCCAAAGAAGCACTATACAGAAAATGAGACCAATCACAAAAGTTAAGGGAAGGATCAAGAAACAAAAGCTTCTGTAGGCTTTTGCAGGAAGAGCCAGAAAACGTTAACAACTTTACATATTAGTAGATAGTGACATGTAATTACCTTGGAAGTTATAAGAGTTTTAGCATCAAGGACTTTCAAATCAGACCAGATTAGTACAAATTTTGGTCTCAGAATCTGCTATATGTGTGGGCTAGGGCCAAGCTAGTCAAGTTTATTGAGCCACAGTTCTCTTACCTTTAAAAATAAGAATGGTGATACTACTTTGCACTGCTTGTCTGAGAATTAAACCTGGTAATGTATATTCTTGGCACATATTCATTGTATCCATTCAAAATAGTTAACTTGAAAAAAGTTATTTATGGGTTAAATAGGTGATGATTATTGAAAAGGACACTTATTGTGATGAGTGCCAGGTGTTATACGAAAGTGATGAATCACTGAATTCTCCACCTGAAACTAGTATTACAGTGTATGTTAACTAACTGGAATTTAAATAAAAACTTGAAAAGGAAAAAAAAGACAAAAGGTATTTATTACCCGCTAGGCTCTACTCTGAGCAGTTCATGAATAGTAATCCCAACCCCTTGAGAGAGGGATTATTAATATCATTTTATAGGTGAGGAAACTGAGGCACAGAAACCTTAAGTGACTAGCCCGAGATCACAGATCTTATAAACAATTTTGCCAGCATTCAAGCCAGGACAGTGTGGCTCTCATGTTTGTGCTGTTAACCCTGGGCTATAGTGCCTCTCAAGTTACGTTGGTTCCCATCATATTTCTCCTCGAAAAGTTTGCTGACAGAAACAATTGACTGGACCATGTCTAATTAATTCTATATTTTCAATTTAAAAATCCTACTCTGTCAATGTTAAATTTTCTCCATGGTGCTCCCTTTTGGTTGAATAAATATCATTGAAAGATCCCCTAATAAAGTGTTAGTTTTCCCAGAAATCTTGAATCAATGTCCGTATTACACTGTTCTATCAGGGCTGTGGGATGAACATGTGGTTCCTGAGTGGCGCTCTTTCTGCCCCACCTGTTGGTCGAGAGCCACTTGTGAACTAGAATTTATAGCACTAGACTTAGAATTACAACCAATATATGAGCAAACTGTGTGTGTGGATGATTCAGCACATTTGAAAAGGATTATGACCTATTTCACTCTTTATTCATACGTGAAAAAGCAATTTACAAATCTAGAAATACTAATTTGAAGAACGCTTTTTTTCTACTTTTCTTTCTTATGTTCCTTTTTCCTTTAAGAAGGTAATTCTCAGTGAACAGAGTTCTAACTTCTGGAGATATGGACAATAGAGCACTAGTTTCAACTTTATGTTGTTATAAAAAAATGAGAATAGCCTGTTTATTATTTGTTTGTGTGTTTTATAAGCACAGCCAGAGGCTTCTCCTTACCAATTAGTAGCTGCAGTGGCTCCATGCATACAGATTGTAGGAGAACAAATAAATAAACACCGGGAAGGTTCTGGTGCTGAGAGACTGGAAGTACACCTATTATAGGCTACTGTGTTGCTTCCATTTCCTGTCATTGTAGTTCAAGTCAGCAAGTATATTTTGAGCATCAATATCAGGGAGTGGAAAAGCAGCTCTGAAGAAAGAATATAGGTAGCAGCTAAAAATGTAAGAAGATGCCTGGCAACATTAGTGTTTTCTACAAATATAACTGGGCCACTTCTTGTCCCAGGCACTATCCTAGTACTGGTAAGGTCCTAATCCCAAAGACTTTACATTTGAATTGAAGAGAAAAATAGCATACCTTTAACAAATAAATAAATGGGATAAGCAGAGTCATACATGCTCTGGAGATAACAGGGTGAGGAAATAGAAATGGTAATTATGCACCTATAGCATTATGGACAGATTTTCAAAATCTTACACAATCTGTAAGTTACAAATTAGGTTGCTCTTCTCCTTTTCCTTCCCCTCCCTGCACTTCACTCATCTCCAACCACAGGGCTCCTTGCTATCTTTCCGACACACCAGGCGCTCTCCCAGATTGGTGTCTTTCACTAACTGTCCCCTTTGCCTCACATTCTCTTTCTTCAGCTTTGAGACTTTTTCGTCTCTTCTCCATGTTTGCTCAAATGTCAACTTCTCTGTGAGCTAATCCTGACCACCCAGTTACTCCATCCTCCTTACCCTGATCTACGTTTTCTTCTTATTTTTTTATGACTTATCACCTTCTAAAATCCCATCTAGTTTACTTATCTACTGTTTTACTGTTGATTTTTATTGCTCCTTATCCCTATTAGAATATAAGCTAAACAAGGGGAGGGATCTTTGTCTATTTTCTTCACTGATGTCTCCCCAATACATAGAATTGTGTCTGGCCCCCTAGTAGGCTTTCAGTTCGCTTCAGGAAGTAAAAACAACCACTTAGTAACCATAACAAAGAAACGGGTTCCAAGAGAAGGTGAGCAGTACAGAAGACATATAACCAAGAGCTAAGAAAACATGGGTACTGGCACCAAGAATGGAGATGACTATGATCAAGTTATGGTTTTCCTTAGAGTTAAAAGAGGCACTAATGCAGAATGCAAGTGCAAAATAAGGAGAACACGAAAATGTGCTGGGAATGAAGAATAATATGATATTTGAAAATGGATATGAATGTGGAACAGCAGAAGCATGGAAGACCCACTGGTATACCACCCAGAAGAAAAAATACTACGTAGCTCTGCTTTTGCCCAAGGATTACATGTGTCTGTTGAATATAGAACAGGAAGTGTGGATTGAAAACGTATGTGACTGGAGCAAACGGTAATAATATGGTCATGGCACAACTAGAAAGTTTGTCTATGAGAGTATAGGAGTTCAACCTGCCATGTAATGGAGTGTCTTCAGAGTGGCATTAAGTAACCTGAATATTACCTCGCAAAAAATTGGGAGTTAACTGTTTTGAGGAGTGTATTCATATGATAGAATCATACCCCCTGGTGGCACTTCATCCACTTATCCATCGTCTACTAATTCAAGTAAAAGATATATTGAGGACCCGAGATGTACTTAATGCCATGCTAGACATTGTGGGTACAAAATGACTATCACACAGACTCTACACCGACAGGACTCACATTCACTTGTGAGATAACTGAGCTGGATATTAAAGGTTAAAATACCGCCATAAGTAAAGAACAAAATAAAGTGAAATAAATGTGAAAATAAAGTGTGAGAGTGCATGACACATTCTCAGAATAAGTTATCCATCACATTATAGGAAAAGCATAGAAGGTGTTATGGGCTGAATTGTGTCAAAGAAAGAGACTTTTGTAATTATATAGGTAGGAGCCAACAAGGGAATAAAATAGGGAGTCATAGTTAGAATGAAGATGTGGAGGTTTGTAAAGAGATTAAGGGTATACAAGGGAAGGTAAGGGATGCATCTCCTGTGGGGGGCTGGGAGGATGGGGCACCACAGTCATGCAAAGGGAATAGTCATGGTCTCAAGGTAGGGGAAAGAAATTAATTTTGGTCAAGGTTGATATCAATACACATGTGGGAAAGCTGCCAGTTCACAAGTGGGCTTTTGGATGTTCTTTGGTGAGTTTTAAACTAGATAAAAACATGAGCAAATTAACATTTTATGAATAATATTCTTTGTGTCATATGAAGAATCAAAAACAGAAGATACAGATTAAAGTTGAATCGGGGGAGGGAATGAAGTCAGGAGATGGGGGAGGGTTAGTTCTGAGATTCTTGAAGTAGTCCAGGCATGAAGTCATGACCTTCAAGTAACTAAAAAGAAGCAGTAATGACTCCTCACAAGGAAATAAGAAGCATTATTTTGTCTGAAATAGAAGGTATGCTGAAAGCAGTACAGAAAAAGGACCGCTTCATAGTAGATCTCACCTGGCCATGACTTTCCAAGCAATACATTTTATTTATGTGTCTGAAGAAAGTTTATTATATAAATAAATATTAAAATGCTAAGAACAATTAGCTTTCATGTTTCCTTCCAATGTAAATGGCATGAACTTCTTAAAAATTTATTGATACACATAAAGATAAGATAGCTCTCTAAAATTCCTTAAATTACGAAGAGTAAAATGCACAATGAGAGAGACTTGGCTCATGCCATTTACTCTTCTAATGTGATATTTGTAACAGACAAAAAAAGTAATGTCCTGGAATGCTTCAAGAGAAGTACTGTTAACGCACTTACCTGCAGAAAGAAAAACAGAAACTAAAGCAAAACCAACAAATATTTTGTGGGATTTATGCTTAAAAATATTATTGTGTTATCATACTTGTCAGTAGTATTGACATTTCATTATAATTGAAATAACTTTACTAGCTCAAAACAAAAATGTAAACAAAAAGAAAAATAAAAGTGTATACCAACTGAGAGAAAGTGTATGCCAACTGAGAGAGAACGATGAACAGTAAATGAAAAAAACTTGACACTTTGAGTCCGAAGACCTGGATTCAAAAACCTACTCTTATCAATTACCAGCTGGGTGATATTGGGGAACTTTTATCACTGAGTTTTGTCAAAGGTGGGAGATAGGCTAGAGGTTAACCACTACACTACTGAGCTCATAAAGGTTGGCTGTAAGGATAAAAAGCCCAAACAAGTATGGTGATCCATTCTAATAATGGCCCCAATTTTTCATATCTCCCCGTATCCCTGCCTATTGGCTCCTACACTGACTCAGGGCTTGAGTCTCTTTAGCCGGTAGGTTTTTGGCAAATTTGACATAAGCAGTAGTTGGAAAAATGACTTGTATATTGCTGTTTCCATTATTGTATTCTTGCCACTACCATGGGAATATATAGAAGCTAGTGCAAAGGAGGGATGTGAGAAAGATACATGCAGAAACATCAGGGCCATCCACAACCATCCGGCCAGGAGGCAACCATAAACAGATGAGGAAGTGTGGCCAATATCTGCAGGGACACCTTAAAGACTCTCAGATGACTGCAGATGTCTGAGTGCTCGGGCAAAACTAGGGAGACCACCTTCCAACCCACGCAATCAATCATAAACAATGATTTCTTCCAGCAACTACATTTTTTGGCCATTTGTTACCCAGTATTCTTGTGATGATAGCTAATGTATACAGTAAGGAAGACAGAATATTCAGGAAAGACAGAAGAATTGATGGCTGTAATGAGGCATATGTGGGGAAAAAACCCTTGCCACATGTAAGGTTCACAGCATATGCAATGAACTCCTGAAAGCTTAGGAAACTTAACCTCTCTTCTTGCGTGCCTTCTGTAGAAAAGAAATGACTGTTAGCATTACAACCAACCACACCAGCAGAGCAGAGACAACCCAAATCTAGGCATCAGGGTGGAAAGATGGCCTTGGAACGTTTTGTTTGTATGTAAGCTAATGCTGTGTTTTTGGAATGCTCTCATACGTAATCATTAAATGGCATATATTCTGGTTGCTTTTTTTGTAAGCTTCCACTAAGACAGCATATGTTATATACACTGAAAGTAGATGACACACTTCTCATCAGCCAGAACAATAAAGCGTTTTCAATGTGTTTTACAAATTTTCATGCTCGAATTCTAAACATGGTTTCATTATTACATAAGACTGAAAAATTAATAAATGTATTTTCATATAGAGAATGACAGACCTTAATAGAGATTATCTCCAAAATAAGTTCTAAATGGTATTTTTTAAGTAAGAAATATTTGAAATACAGAATTTAGGAAGGAAATGGCCCTATAATTATTTTCCACAAATAGCCTTATGCAAATAAATTGGCAAATATGTTTTTAATTCAGGATAGGAATGATACAATATATAACTGATGTGGTGATATTAAGATAGAGCATATATAAAATATCAGATAAAAAATAATGTAGAAAGTAGAACAAGAAGGATATGATTAAAGCTAAGTTATCTTTGATCATTCAATATGAAGGGCAAAAGGAGATGGTTCTTAACATGAAAATGAAGAAACCAAGGAAAAGTGTGATAATTAAAAATATTAGATAATAGTGAAAACTGAATATATCAATAGTCACTCCAAAAAATACATGCATTAAAGTTACTCATTGAAAGAAAGACAGTCTCAAATGGGATATAAGACAGTCGGCTCTAAGATATTTATAAATATAATAGCAGAATATATAATGATTTAAAAAGTTTGACAATAAAAATACTGGGAAAGCACTAACTAAGGATAGCTGGAATGCAACACTAATACAGTCTGAAAGGCATTATTAAGGATGAAATATTCCTATTAAGGACAGAATGATAGAATGGACTACTCAACCTAAGGACATAACAACTCAGATCCTTGACTGAGTCTTTAACAGCTGAAATTAAAAATTAAAAAAAAAAAAAGCACAAAATTACAAGTAGAATTGAATGAATCTAGAATCAGAGACAGAGATTTTTTAACATCCCTCTCTCAGAAACTAAGATACATTTTAAAAATAAATAATACCTTGATTTTGTAAATATGTATATCTGATTTCAACCATTAGAGGATATATCTTTATCAATCAATCAATCTGAGAGATTCCATTCTATTCAAATACGCATAGAAGTTTTATCAGAATTGACTATCTTACTTAAATAAAATGGATAATACCTTAGAACGGTCATTAACTGATCAAAACTGACTCGAGAAGAAAAGAAGCATCAGTAAGCTTATAATCATTAAAGAAAGTAGATGCATTAATATTTACTACCACTTTCCTGTCCACACGTATAAGCATCAGGCACAAATTGTTTTATAGGAAATTTTTACCAAAACCTCAAGAATCTGAGAACCCTCATCTTACACAATTGTTTTAAAGGATAGAAATAGAAGAAATGACACTTGATACAAATGACTTTATACAGACACTTCATATAAGATACTTTATACACTTTTGTATACACCAATACACATATAGCTGGTATAGCTTAATATAAAAAGTGTACATGATGGGTAAAAGAAAATGTTATAGACCAATTTTACTTACAAACGAGATGCAAATACCCTACATAAAATTTTATCTAACTATATCACAACAACGTAACAGCTATTCTAGGATCACAAGGATGTTATTTTTACTGTAATTCCTAGGACCCTAACCCCAAATTACACATGAAGGAAATATTACAAACAGACATGTTAGTATTAGACCTGATTTTTTATATGGGCCTATCAACTATTTCTTGTGTAGTCACACTTTGGAAGAGTTTGACAGTAGGGATTGGTTTTAATGAGTACAACTTATTATTCAGTAGCTTTTCTGGATATATATTATATATACAATTATAAATATATATAGTTATAAGATATATATTATATATATAATTATAAATATATATATAATTATAATATATATATATATATATATATATATATATATATATATATATATATACATAATATATCCTGTATAAAACAATCTGTCTGGTAAGTAAGACAAGAGATTGAGGAACTGAAAATGAGAAGAATGGTTTTAACAGGTTGCTCCATGTCAATTTACTAGCAGAATGACCTTGAAGTACGTGACTTAGGTTTCAGATTTACATCTTCCCTCTAACATAGCCATGCATTCACATCTTGGGTGGTTTCAGATTATACAATGTCAATGCCTGTTACAGTTTCATGAATGCACATTAAGACATATTTACTAAAGTGCAGTTCTAGAGGCAGAGATTCAATAATAAGGACATTATACCTTCAATGTTATGAATATGCTAATTTTGCTATAAAAATCAAGCAAGGAAACCTAATTTTATGTTTAAGAATAAATGTGCAAAACAAATCTGTTGAAACACATAAATACAACTGGATAACTAGGGGAATATTTTGCATAGTAAGGATACCTCCTGAGGCTCCGGTGCATATTATAAAATTCATATTATAAATTTGAGGTACCATACTGCATTAAGTGACTACAAGAAGAAGGTCAGGTTATGAGTTTTAAGCAGATGTACATTAATCTGTGCTCTGCATATGCCAGTGTTACATTTGTGAAGAATAAGTCACCTGATATTGTGTCACCAAGAAAATTCCTTATGCCAGGTTTCTGCTCTTTAACCTTTCTCTGAATGAAGGGGAACTCGGGCAGTATAATAACTCAGTTATTATACATGAAATAGCATGTTTATGAGATGACATATTTGAGGTAGTATATGAAGTCAAGGTTGTACTCACATTGTGGCATACTACACTTAAAGTGATAGAAAAGTTGTTTTGTGACTGTATATGTTCACTTTACAATTCGTGTACCTGATTCGGGATCTGTATACCAGGGATGTTATTAGCACATTTTTCAGTCATAGTGTTTATTAAGTCATCAAGCACTCAGTAGGTAGCTAATATTTCTCTCTGAATGTTAGAGCATATGAGGACTTATTAGGACTCTTGTTTTCTGCACTCTAGTCAGGAAATCACTTTGTCTCCCTCTCTGCCATTTTTTCCTTTTTATATCCTCCTATGTTAGAGACAGTTAGTGTTCAACGTTAAATATATTGTATATATTATATATGCACACACATATGTACACATATATATGAATGTGTGTATTACATTTCTCAAACTGCTTTGTTCTGTGATTGGGTATATGTCTAGTTCTTGCAGTGAATTGTGAGTACATGTGTTAGATCCCACTCTCAGATCAGAAGTATCTGGTCGGCTTTTCCCCATGCTTTCTTCCCCCATCTGGCAAATGGATTTCCTTAAAGTCAGAAGATGATGGAGCCATGGGAAAAGCAGTCTTATCCTTGATTTATCAGTTGGAGGTGAGGTACTTATAGGACATTTACCCAGAAGAGCTCAACAACCTGCCTAGGATTACAAAATGAGCAATAAATAAGTATTTGTGTGTGTGTCAAGACTATGAGAATTCTTTTGGTATTTACTAAAGAAAAGTACCCATTTACTAATCTCCCTTCCTTTCCTCCTTCCTCTTAACTTTCAACTCATGTTTAGTGATCACCCAGGAGCATGTATTATAAATGTAATCAGAGAGAGAGGTGAGAGTCCCAGGCTCTGTCTTCAGGCAGCTCCAAGTAACATGGTGAAATAATGGTGAAGAAACCAAAAATTACAATTTATTCTGATGAATGCTGTTATGGGGTTAATCCCTAAGGATGTTGGCATGCTAAGGACTCTAGGGGATGCATCCTCAGAAAAAAAAAATGATGCTTATTCAGAACGTTAAAGGGCAAGAAGGATTTATCTATAAGGAAGGGGAAGAAAGGCCAAACCCAGGAAAGAGCAAGTGTTTTTCAGAGTTCCAGCCAATGTCTAACAGGATATTCTTTTCTTCTGGACATTTGCTCAAGACAACAGTCTAGTCGTCATTCCTGACCACCATTGTCTTCTGTTCCCCATGGCCAATGCATCATCCAGTCTTGCCGTTCCATTTTCTTAATGCTTGTTGCATCTGTCTCTTCCCAATCCACCTTCTGAGAACTTAGTATGGATAACCTTACATCTCTCATCTTAAAGGCTTTATAATTGGTCTCTAAAATTCTTCTTTACCACTTTCTAGTAGTGTTCCATCCAACAGTCAGAGCTGTCTTACTAAAATTTAAATATGTACATATCTCTTCCATAGTTACAGCTTTTAAATGACTTCCCATTGCCCTCCAGAAAAAAAAATCCAAACTCTTTAGTACGGTGTGTAAATATGCTTTATGCTACGATCTCCGCTCACTTTGGTGACATCATTTTACCACATGCCACCACACCGTGTGCTCTATAGCCAAACCCATTCTCTGTGCTTAAGGCTAAAATAACATTTTACACCAAAATATTCTATAACTTCTCTGTGTACCTGATGACAACAAAATGCAAGCTGACATAGCTTTAAAGTAGATGATGTGCAGTAGGGGTACCTGAATAAGGGGAAATGCATACTATTGAGAGCTATGCCATGAAAAGCCTTCTAAGCCAAATTAAAGAGTCCAGATATCCACAGACTTCAAACAAACCCTGGGACTTGTGTCCATGTCAACACCAATCCCACACGAACTACTGATTGTTAGAGACAACTCAGTCACAAAACATTGTTCTTGGAGCTCTTGATTCAGATATCTTTATGCCATGCCTTTAGAGTCTACATTTTTGTTGTTGTTTTGAGATCCTGAAAGAAGAGGAGATTTGTGCTGACTTCTTCCCAGCTTCCTCCTGTTTTCTTATCTCCCTAAGAGAGGAGCAGCTACTAACAAATTAGTTGAAGTCTGAAACACTGACTTGTCTTTTTGGAAAGAAGGCAACGTTGCTGTGAGTTCAAGGGCACTGTACTCTTTTAGACCACCTCTGGGTTTCTCATCTCATCTTTGGATGTACTGAATGAGTCTTGTTGACCAGAGCATGCTCCAAAGTCCTTGTTGACTTCAGCCCCTTCCTACCTTGACTTACTTTCTCAGTGCTGCTAGTCAGAGGACTAAGGTTTCATGTGGGATGAGCTGGTATAATACAAGTATTTGTTGTTTTTGTGGTGAGATAGATATATCTATATCTATATCTATATCTATATCTATATCTATATCTATATATCATCTATATCATCTATATCTATATATCTATATCTATATCTATATCCCTATATCTATATATCTATATCTACATATAGATATATAGATATAGATATAAATTTATTTAATAAATTCAAAATAAAATAAATGAAATTCAAAAATAAATAAATATATGTATATATATATATATATATATATATAAATTTATTCATTTATTTTTGAAATGCTGTCGTGTCCTAGTTTTGAGGCCAGTCAGTGCCCCTTCTTGGGCAGCTGATTATATCCATTCCTCAACTACTTCCCTCACGGGGGTGCTCATGCTCCAGGACACCCAGCCTAATCACTGTAGTGCCAAGTACAAGACAACTAGGGCCACCTTTATGGCCTGGAGCCCATAAAATTATTCAAATTAGCTAATCCATGAAGGAGTCCATGAAACCTAACTAACCACACCCAGAATGCCATACAAAAGCTGCCTCCTATAGCTCCAGTTTACTATTTCCATGCCCCTGGCTGCATCCTCCTGTGTGGTCCTGCCTAGAGTCCTTTCCTTGTTCAGAACTGTAAGTAGCCAAGAGTTCTGGCTTTCATCTATCAGAGTGTCATTGTGCCATGTCTTTGCCATTAAAAAAATAATAAATCTTATGGAACAGGTGATAAGAGAGAAATAGGAAAGTGTGTTTATTTAACTAAGATTAATGTTCTAAACCAATTTTTACAAAAGTTCTGTAAAAGGTGTTCCTAAGGGCTGCTCAGGTTTGCCAAAAAAGACTATACCTTTGTTTCCCATATCACTTCCCTTCCTTGAATGTAGTTCTTGTAGTACTCCCACCGGAGATTAAAAACAAAGTCACTATGAAAGGCAGGGGAGGATTTCAGTTTTTCTGTGTCCTTGATCACAACGTCATCAAATTATCAACAAAGGTTCACCCTTTGCCCTGGAGTATTAGTGTAGGGCTTATAAGCTGGACAAGTGCATGCACAAGCACAAACATGTGGGGCAAAGCCCGATGCGGGGAGACCCGGATTCTTATACAGCTCTAGTAGTTAGCATCAGCTGACATAGTACTGTGAGGCATTTTGTGTTTTAGTTTTTGTATCTCTTTGTTATGTGGAGGGTTTTTTTTGTTTGTTTAAAGTTTATTTGTTTTGAGAGAGTGCAAAGTGGGAGAGAGGCAGAGAGAGAGAGAGAATCCCAAGCAGGCTCAACACTGTCAGTGCGGAGCCTGATGTAGAGTTCGAACTCACGGCTGGAGCTGAAATCAAGAGTCAGATGCTTAACCAACTGAGCCACCCAGGCTCCCCTTCTATCTCTTTGTTTAACTGAAGCTAAAGGACTGTCTAAGGGAAGGTTATTTTAACAGAAAAATAGGTGGGTAAGTGGAGGTAGGCTACCACTGAAGTACAGACAGAGCTCAGGGAACTTAGTTAAGATAATATTTTGTAGATAACTACGTAAAAGGTCATACTGCTTTTTCCTAAGGCAAAGAAAATTCTAGAAATATTTATTTTTGGTTAAGAAAGCACTGAACTTCTGCAACATTTGAGTGTCAACTCAGATCATCACTGGAGTAAAAATATCTCCCAATACAGTACAACTATCTAAATTATGAGTAATGAATAAATAATCTAATAGATACTTATAATGTCCTGGATTCTAGATGACAGTATACTGTATGTGAATAGATGACTGAGAGACTCATTCTTCACCTACATGTATCATCAGAAAATGCTCCAGAGAATAACTAAGGTAATAACTGGGGCAACAAATGTTTTACTTTTGATTATGGCTTAAAAATGTCTTTCAAGCATGGATCGGGAAAGGAATTTGGCAATGAATTGCATATGTTATAAAGATCAGAAGCTGAATGAAAAAATTCTAGTGGGTCCTGAGGAATCAAGTTTTATCCTGATAGGTTAATTTCTCTAGTATGGTATTCACATAGTCTTCCATATGGAAAAAGAAAAAAAAACTGGAGAGAAGAAATTAAAGGAAAGTATTTTCAGTGTATGCCGGTTTGTTGCTCCTTAAGTAAATATTTATTAAGCTTTATTTTTATACTGTATCTCATTGGAAAGTTATGACAATCCTATAGAGAAAATATTTTCTTTTCTATTTGCAAGAGTAAAATTGGGCTCGGGGTTATGTGGCTTTGCCAAATTTACATTGTTAACATGTGACAGAATCAGAACCAAATTCTTTAAATCCTGTGCACTTTCTAAGACATCATGCTACTGTTAAAGACAGAAGGGAGTCTCACACCAATGATCCTTGGAGAAGAAACTGTAAGTTACCAGAGGACCAAGGAAGTCTGGAGAATATATTCTGTAATGAGACTTACTCTACACTGGGGTGTTTAGCATCTAAAGTGTAAATAATTGGATTATGTTTATTCGCTGTGTTTTATAAAACCGTTACTTTACAAAAATTCTCCATGTAAATAAAATCAGTCTCTATGAAAAGAGAAATCAAGGGGAAGAATTTTTGCCTACCATTGAGCCAGCATTTTAAGAAGCATATACGGATGGTGGGTCTGAAGCGGTGGAGAATTACAAAGTGGGGTGACATTTAGAAACAAGGCCAGAGAAGGATTATCCAACCTATTTTTTTTTCCATATGGAAATTCCCTTCCGGAATCCTCCTCCTCTTCCAGAGCTACAGAGAATGATGGATCCAATTTGAATGATAACAAGCTTTCTCCATCCAGCCTTATTATGGGCCTCTCCAATTCTCACCTTTTATGCTGTCTGCGTTTCTCTACGTACCACTCATAATTTTCTTATTGAAAATGGGAGCCCTTCTGAAATTATGAGCTCTTCTAGCCTCATGAAATAAGAGTAGGCAAAGGGGTATATTGGACATGACGGAGGAAGGCAGGAGTAAAATTTAGGAACTAAAATTTAGTGGTTTAGAAATGCAAACAAACTTAGTTCTATAGCATTCAAATTAAATTTTACTTTTAATGTGACTTTTTATGGCTGTAAGAAGTTATTTAATGATATTATTTAAGCGGTTTGAATGGAAGTAGGATTGATATTAATGCATTAAATATGAACTTTTACTTAAAATAAATTCATTCTTCAAAATGATGCTGAGTATTTTTTATAAAGTACTACAATATTCAAATAACTAAAATGAGCATGAGTTAGGTCTTAAATATGCTTATAGGTTAATAACAAGCCCATAAATGACTAATGAATGGTGAGGAGAGACTGCAGAAAAAAACTCGTCTGTGTAATGATAGCACCAGATGATATCTGAGGACCATCAGTTTAATGTTTTTCTTATGATTTCACTGTCTATTAACCATTACTTTAATATCACTTCAAGTAATACTAACAAGAATTATTGTATAAACATGTGAACAAAACAGAGAAACAATAAGCAAACTCCATAGATGTCTCAATGGCTTGTATGTAATGGGCCACAAAGTGTTGTAACAGGTATGGCTCTTGGTGTTTTCTTTTGTTTAACTACAGATTTATTAATCACACCACCACAGGACCAATATAATAATGATAATAATAAAAATAATAATAATAATAACAATAATATTTTGGTTTAGGTGAATAATGAAAACTTTCATAGAATGACAGACAGAAACAAAAATGTCGTATGTAGAAAGCATATGATTAACTAGATATAATTTTAAAATACACACTTGGATCACTGCAGTATTAAACCAAGAGAAGCATGTGTCTGTGAGTTCTAAATATTCTAGTGTCATTCGGTATTTGTTTTTATTACAAAGTCATCTTATAAAAGTTAACTCAAATTCATTTTTAGTTTTTGGGTTGTTTGCCTGTTTTTAATAAGTTGTTCTTAGAAACATCTTAAAAGAGTAGAAAAGGATGTGGGCTTTGGAATTACAAATCTGGGCTGGAAACTGAGCTTATCTCTAACAAACTGTGTGACTTTGGACAAGCATCGCATCCTCTTTGGGTTTTAATGTTTTCAACCTTCAAATTAGGGATAATTTATAAGACTGAAAATTAAAATATAGTGTGCTTGGCTCTTTGCCTGGTATATTATTAATAGCTCATACTGTACATTAGTGTGTGTCTTTCATGTTTTATAGCAAGAACCGTATATATATATTTCTCCTTTCGTAGAACTTAACACAGCAATACAACAGATGTGTCTGCTAGTGCTTATTATTCCTGTTAATACTAATCCCCACATTACTGCATGATGGAAACAGCAAGAGAAAATTTGAAAAGCTAGTTTAAAAATCTTCTTTGTCTATACAAGATTGCTATAAGTGGCTTCCATCTACTTAGAAAAATGATGTCAATCTGTTGTTTTAATTCTCATGCTGTTGTATCATGAAATGCAGTATCATTTTGATTTTCTGAATGGGGATATCTTAGATTAGGCAAGTAGGATGTATAAAGAACCCCATGTAGAGATTTAGACTCAACAAAATCCCATAAAATTTTTAAAATTTGTCCACATAGCCCTAATACTTTCCAATTCTTCATCTTTAAGTGTCTATAATAATTTTGTGCTCCTTCCCTAGACTAGGTAGATATCCACAGGTATATCCATAGGAAACACATTTTTATAATCTCCTTCCCAAACGTTAATAGGTTAACAAACGTTTTCAACACATCCCCTTACTGGCCCTACACTTTCACCTGGATATCCTTATTCACTCTTAAGACTACTCAACCATTACCTTCACCAAGAGTCCATTCTTTAGTGAACTTGCCAATCTAGATTCTATACCTCTGTCCTCACCGCTTTCTTGCACATACCTCTATCCCCACTGAAATTATTTCTTGGCTGAATATTGCTGTCACCAGGTTGTATCTTTTTTTTTTTACTTATTTATATCCATATATCAACTGGTATCTGACACAGTCAGTATTCAATAAGTGCTGTTAGATTAATAGAATGGAGGATTTAATGGAAGAAGATGTGATGCTCATGTCACTAACTTCCTAAGCAGGTGACCGACCATATGTCTATGCCCAATCCACTATAATAATAGTAGCCAACACCAACAAAGCACTAAGATGTTCTGACATTGTGCCTGGAAATTTATGAGTAACATTTTGTTGTTCCTATGGGGTAATATTAATATTATCAGTGCCACTTTAGAGACAAATAAAATTAAGTTTAGCAATGTTAAGTAAGTTGTCCAAGACTACAGTACTTATTTGATACCCAAGTTAACTGGGCTCTGAAACATGTTCTCCTTATCCCCACCATGATGCCTTCCATCTTTTATTAAAACTCCAAAAATTCTATGTATATAGTTTTGACATCCACATATTTATAAAACATGAAAGGCAATACAGTTTTCTTCTATTTTGATCCGTATGATGACTTTTTAAGATAGAACCCCCTGTAAGAAAAAAAAAAAAAAGGTGAAGCCTTCCATTACATATTTTATCTGCAGGCGTGCCTTTCATTTTTAACTAGATAACAATCCAGTTGGTAAAATAAGGTATTTTGTTAATCAGATACTATGGATAGTGATTGCCATTTGGTATTTTCTACTTTCCAAAAAAGAATGAAAAAGAGAATCACTGTACTCACAACTCACATTAAGAACTAGATAAAGCACAGTTTTTATGTGGTGATTCCAAAGGTTGTTCAGAATCTGATAATTCTTCAGGATATTCACAATGGCAATATTCTTCACGGTAATGTCAGGGAGGTGAGAGATAAAAAGAATTTTGTTGTTGAAATTCCATTTCAGTGAACTGTGGCTTACTAACATTGTCCTTTAAAAAAATGCCCCAAGACCTGAATTCTTTTAATTATTTAAACACACGTGCACACCACACACACACACACACACACACACACACACACACACACAGAGTCTTTATCACATTTCACAAATATATAGTTATTTTGAGAGAAGGCATCTTCTCTTTGACATTTTTCAATCTTATTGACCATTACTCACACAGGGAAATCCATGGGCATCTGTCTTCAATGCAATCATTTGTAACCCGTTTGGATAATTGAACTGTCAACTTGGCCCCAGCCAGGATCCCCTGGCCATTAGAACATTTGTTTGCTTTGTAGTAGTCAGTGCTTTCATTTTCATATGCCTTGTTAGTGCAAATAGCACTGCCTCAAAACTATTAAGAAGAAAAAAAATGCTCGGTGCCCCACATGAGAATAAACTGCCAAAATAATGTATATGTAATTGGAATGATAAGTAATCTGTCACCAAATCCGACATATCAGTTTTATTTCTCTTACCAGAAATGTCCAGCCTGACTTACTTATGCTAGAGCTGTCTTTGTTAAGCATAAATGTTTTAAATTTTAATTTTTCATGTGTAGTATATTGATGTTTTGTAACCTGATTTGTTCCAGAATCCTACCAAAAAATATTCACAGCTGGATGGAAATATAATGCATTTATGCAATTCTAAGAATTATTTATGCTTCTTTTGTTGTTGCATGTATCCTTAAAAAACAGAAAGGCTAAAAATATTCCATACAAATGCACATTCCCTTTGAAAGTTCTTTTTGCAAATGAATTTTGGATTCCATTTGACCATGGCTGAGACTGGCAAGCCAAGATGTCAAGAAATTTTTGGATCACAAGGAACTAATGTTATCTCAGATTGAGCAAGAAGAATACAAGTTTCCTTGTAGAAAGGCAACAATACAGTTGCTTGTTCAGTCTGTAAGCAACACAGACTACACTGAAATTCACTGCAAGAAAGGCTTCACTTCCACAGTTTGGGGAGAGAGTTGTTTTTTGTCTGACTTCCTCCTTCTTAGACACTTGCTAAACCACATAACCTCAAGTTTTATTGTTGGAAATTGCCATAGTTACAAAGACAAGGCTTGTTGTCAATGGAAGAATAAAACAAAGTTAAATGCAGCCTGTTTCTGTTACTTAGAACAATTATTGTTTTTCTTTACAACTCTCTACAGGAAAATTAAAAGGAAACTTCCTGGTTTTTAATCACACAGATTTAACTGTTCAGTGCATTCTTCAATGAACACTTAATAAAATACAGTACTTGAAATGACTTGGGGTTTGCGTCTTATTTAACATTAACAGTTTAGATTATTGGGAAGATAATGTTTGCATGTTTGCCATCAAATCTGCCAAGTTTTTAGGGTGTTAGGGCTTGATATCCTCAAACCATAAACATGATATTTGATAACTTAAAAACTTAAACTGCTTCCAGATTTATACTGCTATTCATGATTTTCACATAATAGTAGGAGTGAGGAATCCAAGAGAAGATTTGGAAAGGAGTAATTTAGAAACTAGAAGTTTAAGATTGAGCCTCCCTCATTTAGAGATATAAACACAAAACCTAATTTTATTGTCTTCCTTGAGCCACAGTAACATCTATGTCTTAGTCTATGTGGGCTTCTATAACAAATATACCAGACACTGGCTTACAAACAACAAACAAACATTTATTTCTTAAATTTCCGGAGGCTGGGAAGTCTAAAACCATGGTGCCAATAAGTTTGGTGTCTTATGAGGGTCAGCTTTCCAGCACAGCTGACTTTCTGCCTTAACCTCACATGGTAGAAGGGACAAGAGTGTTCTCTGGGGCCGCTTGCCCTAATCCCATTCATGAGGACTCTTCCTTTTGATCTACTCACCTCTCAAAGACTCCACCTCCTAATACCATCACATTAGAGGTCAGGATTTCAACACAGGAATTTCAGGGGGACACAAACATTCATAGCATAGCATGCTGTCACACACTAAAGACATAATCTGAGATGAGCTCAAGATCTCCCTGAAACTCAGTGCTGGGTTGCACCAGACACTAGGAGTAAACAAGAATTGAAGATCTGGAAGCATTTAGTCATTTATATATCCTCAGAAGGCATATATAATTCCAGCAGCTTCTCTGAAGTACTAATTCATTCATTTATTTATTCATTAATTTTAACAAACATTTGGTGAGGACCTGCCATGTACTAGTTAGTGAAGATCAATGCAGGGCTTGTGGAAGCAGCAACCTATCAAATTTAAATTGAGGACAGAGGGAAGATTCTAATGAGCCCTAAATGTGAAGTAATTCTGAGTATAGGAAGAAAGTAGACCAAGGATATATGCAAACAGTATGTTTGGGCGGGCATGGCTAGGGAGAAAGGAGGGTTAAAGTTGATACGTACATGCATATTGTGGAAGAGTGGGTAGTTAACCAAAAATAATTCCAAATACCAAAGTCATGGTAAGCTTAACGCTAAAGAGTTGTTTCAAAATATTCAACAAATATTTACTATAAAAAGAGTAGCAAAACCGGAAGGAAAAGCCCTGTCATTAAGCAGGATCTAAAGTTGAAGTTAGTTGTGGGAGGGGAGGTCAGATGTCAGGGGTGGGAGCTCATTAGTTTTAATCACAAGAAAGCCAAGTCAGAGAGAGCACAATATGGATGTGAGCTTGCCCTGGGATATGTCTGTTTGGGTGTTTGCCTTAGATAGACACTCTCTACTTTTTTTGAATAAAGGGAATATATTGTTTCAGATTATAAAATCATACATATTTATTTTCTACAATTTCCTATATTCTAACGAGTACAGACTCAAGACTCAGGTAGTCATTGTTTATGATTACATGGCTTCCCTTCCCTGAGGCACATGCTGCTTTATACAGGAAGAACACATCCAATATAACAGTTTGCTTACTTTCTTCACTTAATATCACCAGTGGTTTCTCCAATAAATATAATTTCAGTCACTGAAAAGAAAAGTTCATTTTTTAGCCTGTGAAAGCATTTGATCTCTTTCAAATAATATCTCTGAAAGACTCATAGACTATAATTTAATTAATCTTCACCTGATTGATCTACATCAAAGAAAAATATCAGGATCAAAAACCTTTCACTTTACAAATACAGTTGCTGGATAAAGGCAAGGGGAAAGTGTTACCAAAAAAAGTACCTTTACTCTCTATGTTCACTCTGGTTTGCTTTTTACCTCCTTGTTTTTCACTGAATGTCCGTTCGCCTCAACCACAGGTGCCTAGAGTAACTCATCGAGGGTATAGATATTGTGGCTTCCTATGATTTTTCAGATTGTTGTCCACAAAATGTCAAGTCCATCTAGAGATAAACATAGAACGAAAAAACATATTCCAGAATAAGAAAATATTAAAATATAAATATGCATTTTGTATATATATAATATTAATAAGCTGTGTATTGATACAAATACACAGTTTATTTCTGTCTTCTACAAAAAGGCTATATTTCTCTATTGTGGATGTTAGGTGAAACAATGTTCTCACCAGTAAATCTTGGCTACTAATGAACTATTAGCAACTCCTTCTCATACTTGCTAAAATTTCATGCCAAGCTCCTAGATTACCCTATGCAGAACAGTTTATTCCTTTCAGATGGTTTATACATAAAATCCAGCCAGTATTGGATATTTTGCAATGTATTATTATTAAAAATAGTCTTAGCACTAATATTAATATACATTCAACAAGCCTCTGAGAAATGCTATTTTTATTCTTTTAAAAAAACACAGGTATTACATGATAGATAAGACTGCAAGATAGATAGAAATTCAGTCCGATTTCCTGCAGGTCTGTAAGAACCTTAATGAACTTATCTCCTTGACAACTTGTGATTTAGCTGCCCAGATCCACCTTTGAGAAAAGTGATATTCCCCAGTGTTACTCAAGAGCATAAGATGAGTTTTAGGTTGCCAAAACTTTCATTAAAATTTTATGTAACCATTCTCTAGAGCATGGAACTTGCATAATACCTTACTATCCATGAATTATGCATGTCAGTTTCTATATTCACCCTATTTTTATGTTTAGTCTTTAAGTGTATTTATAACAGGGTTCCCATAAGCTCATTATGCTGTAAATATATTAAAAAAAGAAGTATACTGTGTCACTGGTTGGAAACAATAAAAATCTTAAGGAGGGTCAAATTTATATGCATTAATATGTAACTAAAAACCCCTATCTGTGGTTCCCCATCAGAAGTTGAAGTCATCCAAAGACATAAACTAGAGATTTAATGAAATCTCTAGTACATACAATCCCCAGACACTGTAACTTAAAATTTAGGGAGTAAATTTATAGGGTTTAAACATTGAAAGTATCAAATAGGAAAGCAGTCCTTAATTCTCAAAGCCATAATCAAGAAATCCAAGGTAAAATTTTACTTAAGACAAGGTCCCTTTTATGCTTACACATTGTTTTAACTCACTGAGCTTATATAGTGCTGTGTTGGGAGGCCCAAGACCATCCCAGGTTCAGTGATTTTCTAGAAAGACTCACAAGAATCAATTCAAGATTTATTATAGCAAAAGAATAAAGAGTAAATGCAGCAAAGAATGACAGTGCATGAGACAAAATCCAGAAAAACCAGACCTCAGCTTCCAAGAGTATTCTCCCCGTGAAGTCACACATAAGGCATACTTGATTCCTTTAGCATCCAATAGTGATAAACACATGTGAAGTGTCTCCTAGGGAAGCTCATTTGAAATTCAGTGCCCAGGGTGCCTGGGTGGCTCAGTCAGTTAAGCATCTGACTTTGGATTTCGGCTCAGGTCATGATCTCACAGATTGTGAGTTTGAGACCAGCATCAGGTTCCATGCTGACAGCACAGAGCCTGCTTGGGATGCTCTCTCTCTCCCTCTCTCTCTCTGCTCCTTCCCAGCTTGTGCATGCACAAGCACTCTCTCTCTCTCTCAAAGTAAATAAACTTTTTTAAAAAAGTAATTGAAATTCAGTTTCCAAAGTTATTAATGGGAGAAGTTCACATAGACCCCCTCTGCCTAGTTTGTACCAAAAATCCAAACTCCCAGAAGGAAAGCAGGTGTTCAGCATAAACCACACTGCTTGTACAGCTTAGGCAGAGGGAACCACTCTTCTTGGTTCTGGGAATAGTGGGAATTCTTCCATGCCCAAGTTCCTAGACAGTAGCCAGGGGTCAGTCCTGCAAGCAGGCCTTTCTATGGTAATTCTTCTGTGCACATATGCCATTTTAGGAAATTCATTGTTTTGATTCATATGTATTTTTTTTCATATCACTTAAGACTAATTTTATCTTAAGGGAAAATATGTGTTCAAATGCAGATGGGAAGAGATGTGTGGTAGCACATCCTTCTACAGAATTCCAATCATATAGATTCAATCAAATCTTGAATTCCAGTCATATAGATTCAGTCAGGTCTTGAGGAAATAACCTCCAGAGCATAGATAATAGCAAAATAGGAAGTGGTGAGTTTTTTTTATATGTATTACTTTTGTTTTTAGTTTTACTTATTTTGAATAGTGGCTGTTTTTGACAGCTGGGCTTGAAAATTCCTGCAAATTACCCTTCCATGAGCCGTCTTTGTCATACACGCCATTAGTACAAGCACGTGTCAATCCTCTGCTCTCATCATGTCTGCTAATATTCTACTAGCCACCTCTCCAAGTCAAGGGATGGGAAGTATACTCTTTCCATGAAGATAGGGGAGAAGCCTGAAAGATTTGCTAAAAAAAATCTCTAACGTAATACACAAACTCCTATTCTGAATAGCATTTTACAGTTTTTATAGTGTTTTCATGTACCTTAACCTTACTTAATTCTGATTTAATTTTATGGATAAAAAAAGTAAGCCCTGGTTTGGTTCTTTAACCGGTATCATCCATTCAATGGGAGGATATAGGCAAGAAGCAGGGAAGGGAGATGTTTCTTAGTTTTTATTTTATGTAGGTGCCCTAAATTTAAACTCAGAGCAATATGTCTCAACAAAGAATAAGGCTAACTTTGCCAAGAGGCTTATAAACTCTCACCGGACTTTGAGTTTATAGTTTCTAGGCAACTTCCTTCCAAGATTCTGTTTAAGATCTCTTCCAGTGCATGATGCTTCTTGAAATGGAAGATTTCCAAGTCTGTAGTCCATGGGGCTTGTTTCCAACTTTTAAATGCCTTGCAGCCTCTAACAGCTCAGCTGTGTGAGCGTATTTTCAGGCTGGACCACTTATACTAATCCTGTTTGGAGATCACTAATTCCCTTTCATCTTGGAGAAGTGTAGGCTGCTCCTGAGGCCAATGAATATATGTTCTACTGTACTTGAGAAGTTCTATCTGATATGATGTTATGACCACACTAGTTATGAACTAAAAACAGGAGGTGATATGTCAATGGAGAGAACACTTGTGTGATTTACATTCAGTTACTCTCATCACCAGAATCATTTTAACTCCTCTTTAAAAAACTAATTGTAGGGGCACCTGGGTGGTTCAATCAGTTAAGGACAGGCTCTTGATTTTGTCTCAGGCTGTGATCTCACAATTCATGGGATCCAGCCTTGTGTCAGACTCAGCACAGAGCCTGATTGTGATTCTCTCTCTCTCCCTCTCTCTCTCTTTCTCTGCTCCTCCCCCACTTGTACACATGTTTTCTCTCTCTCTCTCTCTCTCTCTCTCTCTCTCTCAAGATAAATAATAAAAAAACAAACTTAAAAGAAATAAACTAATTGCCACAGAGTTTTATCTCTCGAAGATTATAGAACCTCATAGAAATGACTGTCCATTCTCCTTTAGTGCTGAAGAGTCTCCAGGAGATATTTCATGAGTAAACACCTTTAGGACTTACAGATTGTCTATACCACAGCCACCACTCCTCCCTCTAATCTGTTCTTCTCCTTGTCTCTGGGTCATGTTCATTTGTGTCTTATCTTCCAAAATAGCTTTTAAAGCCTTTCAGGATAAGACCTTTATTTACCTACCCACTGCATCATTTCAGACTCTTTTAAAGCATATACTCCAGTTCGTAAAGGAGGACAGGACAACAACTACTATCTACGTTATTTTTTACAGCACTTAAATTTACTCCTCAGTCGGGGATGTATGTGCTTATGCAAAACTCATTAAATCCACAATTATTTCATGCCAACAAATATTCCAGGGATGCTAGTAGAATGCCTTCTGGAATCTTGCCTTAGGTTTGTAATTCCCTTCTCTTTCCCATCTCTTTGACCCTGCCACAGCAAACTATCTGCATCCCTGTCCCCTGTTCCACAGTTTGTTTTCCAAACTGCTGGGTATTCTGTCTAGAGTTGCCATCTTCAGCCTGCTGATACTTAAAATCAGTTTCAGCATGACTTCCCCTAGAAAATTGTCCTTGATCCCAAAGTCTGGGTTAGAGACCTATCTGCATTTCCATCTATGATATAACTATGTTTACCTTGATATTTACTATACTGTAATTATTGAGTAATATGCATGGCTCTACTAAATTCATAAGCCCCTTAAGGACAGGAGACCTATTGTACCCGGCTTTTTGTTTGTAGCACAACACAGGTCTAGCAAAATATAGGCCCTCAATACATGCTTACTGAGCATATCAATGAAAATTTAAAAAGTTGTAGAGATGCTTCTGCTAAACAGGTTAATACAACTGCAGGTTTTTCACTTCCAGTGTGTTGTTTTTGTTTTTGTTTTACATATGCTTTCATCTCTGAAGAATGCTCTGTTCCTCCCTCTCGGCCTAAATTCTATGGTCTCTCCAGGCCCTGAATTAGGGCCACCCACCACAGGTCAGGAGGGATTCCTTCATCCAATGAACTGCTCTCTTGAACTTTGTATTCTGTTGCCTTAATAGTCTATGCTATATTTTTTCATTTTATATTTTAGGAACTTTTTTTCTGACTATAAAATGCATGATTAATTTGGAAATTAGAAAATATAAAGAAAAAATAAAGATAATATGTATTGCCTTAGGTGGTGATGATCATTGTAAACACGTAATTATGTATAATTAAAAGTAACAACTTTGTGTGAATTTTCATTAATATTACATCATGTGTCCTTTCCACTTTACCACATGGTCTATAAAGTACAAGGGAGGAAAGGATGTACATAGACATTTCACCACTTGAGACTCACTGACATATTTGCACACTGGACATCCTGGCAACCATCTTGGCTCTGAATGAAAGTCTAAAAAGAGATAAAGAGACAAAGAGTAAGGAAAATAAAGCGTTATACTATTTTAAATGTAATCCTTTTGGACAGCTAAGCCGGACTAAGATTTCAAGGGGTAATTCCATACACTCCATGAAGTTCCAAGGGGAAACAGCCGAGAAAAAAAAAAAGAAAAAAGAAAAAAGAAAAGAAAAAATTGTGTCTGGAATAGATAGCCATTGATAGTAAAGGTTGTGAGATTAAGATAAATTGTTCTATTTGAAGCCTTTTTGGTTGTTGAATTTCACCAACTCACTCACTCTCTCTCCTCCCCCCCCCACCACAACTGCCTCCCCCAATAAATGCTAGTGATTTATTGTCGCCATCGTCACTATATTCTTCTCAATTGTTCCACACCAAACATCTTCCTGGGTTTCTATTACAGATCCCTGATTATCTTTGGCAAAATAAGTCCATTATTATGATTCAGTCAAGTAAGATACTCTTCATGATGAACTTGGGTTTTTCAATTCTGTCTCCTGTACTTCCCTTTGAATATTCCGTATGAGGTCTAGGTTGCTCATCTATGGTCTGAAATTTGAATAATAAGGGCAAGGCACTGGTGTCAATGAAAGAAGCAGGGATTTGGAGAAACAGTAAGAGACATTTAGAAGACAAAATTGGCAGGAATTAGAGTAATCAAATATTTGAGGTGCCCAGACATAGAAAGCACTCAAGTACTGCTTCTTAATACGATTCTTGACAATATTTCAGTTCATAATTTGAACAAAAGGAGACTATTATATGAATATAAACTATGTGAATAAAGATTTTTTCCCATTACAAAGCTAATAAGTGGTTGTTACTGGAAGTTCACACAACATAGAAATGTAGAGGAGAGCAAAAGCAAGTAATCATTTTTTCACACCTAAAAAGAGCCACTATTAAGGGTTAGGTCATTATAGTCCTTCTATTTTCCGTATTGCACCATCTTATGAACTGTAAGAAAGTACTTGAATTTAAACTGGGAGGTACTAAAACACAGTTTGGGTTTAGGGAACTGTAAGAATAAAGCAAATGTTTATATCTATATTTGACAAGCCAGATGTCAAAAACCATTTTGTTTGCTTTCCTAAAATGTCTTCCTTATTCCCAAAGGAGTCCATTTTCCTGCCCTGCAGTCACATAAATAATGTGGTGCTCTGCAGATGGACATCAGGTGTTGCTGGGGAAGCAAGAATCTTGTACCATTCTCACTGGGCTCACCCTGGAAACATCAAGTGCAGTCACTTCAAAGTTAACAAGAGCATTGCCAACCTGCTCAGTGTAGGGACAGAGGCTCAGGCTATTCCTAAGACAGATGTGCCTGTGGATTGAGCACAGCTTGATAGTTAACAGTTGAGGAACTAACTTCCCAATCACAATGTTTTTTAAAAAAAAGAAAATAGGTGCGCCTGGGTAGCTGAGTCGGTTAAGCGTCCACCTTCGGCTCAGGTCATGATTTCACAGTTCGGGTTCATAGGTTTGAGCCTCTAGGTGAGCTCTGCAATGACAGCTTGGAGCTTGGAGTCTGCTTCAGATTCTGTCTCCCTCTCTCTCTCTCTGTCCCCACCCAGCTGTCATTCTGCCTTTCTCTCTCCCTCTTTCTCAAAAATAAATAAACATTAAAAAATTAAAAAATAATAATAAATAGAAAAAAGAAAGTACATAATAAAATGCTTGCCTAGTCTTCTTTACTGCTTGAAAATACACTACTTTCTTACTTGTGAGAATTCTGAAAAGTATCCTTTTTTTTTCTTTGAGAGTATAGAGAGGGAACACAGGGATATACTCTTGACAACATACCCATCCTTGAATGGTGGAAATTGTGCTTCATTCTTTCTTTACTCTTAATTATGATTCAGTATCTCCATACTCTACAGTGAATAAAAAAATATGAAAGACAATGGGAAAACTCCACATACATATTATTTCAACATCTCCCAATCTTCTCCTTGCCCGGAAGTCATTACAGTGAAGGAGATGAGTAGAGAAGATACATCCACACTTCACCAGATAGGTGCAAGGTGTACTCAGGAAAGTTATCTCTGATCACCCTATGAAATTACAAATGCTGCCACATATAGCCCCTTTCCCCACTGTATTTTCTCCATAGTACTTCCTGTCTTCTATTATACTTTTGATATGTATTTATTTTGCATTTCATCTCCCCCCCCCCACTAGAATACAAGCAGCATCAAGGCAGAGATTTTTATTTACTATTTTTCAAGAGGCATATTGCTTATAATACTTGATGTACTATTATTTTTTAAGAGATTCCATTTTTTTAAGTTTATTTCTTTGAGAGAGAGAAAATGCGAGCGCATGCATGTGAGTGGGCAGGGGAGGGGCAGAGAGGGGGGAGAGAGAGAATCCCAATCGGGGGGGGGTCACTGAGGGGCTCCATCTCACGACTATGCGATCATCACTTGAACCCCTGAGCTGAAACCAAGATTTGGTCACCCAATTGACTGAAGCACCTAGGAGCCCCCTGATTTACTATTCTTCATAAATATTTGTTGAATGAATAAACCTCAGTTTTCATCAGTTTAAACATGATCGAATTATTGATTTTGTCATGATATGACACAAATGGCTACTGATCTGTATGTATATTCATTCATTACTTTCAGTCACAGACTGTGATATTTAGTCTGTGACTAAAAATAATTTTACTTCTTCCTTTCCTAATTTGTATGCTCTTATTTGCACAACCAGATCTTTTAGCACAGCTGAACATGAGTGGCAGGAAGAAATACCCTTGACTTGTTTCAGATCTTTTACCATGAAGTATAATTATACATTTTTTTGTAGATGCCTTTTAATCAGGTTGAAGATTGAAGAAGTCTCCTCTATACCTAGTTTCCTGAAAGATTTAATCAGAAATGGATAGCGGGGTGGTAATGCTCTTTTGCGTGTCTATAGAGGTAATGTTTTTTAGTTTGTTAATAACGGTGAATTGAATTACTGATTTTTCCTATGTTTTTATTGTTGTAAAATACACACAACACATATTCCGCCATCTTATCCACGTCTAAGTGTGCAGCTCACCTACATTCATGATGTTGTCCATCCATTTCTGATTCTGTTTTCATCTCGCAAAACAAACTGTGCCCATTCCTCTCTCCCCACAGTCCCTGGCAACCACCATTCTGTTTCCTGTCTCCATGACTGTGACTATTTTAAGTACTTCATGCAAGTAAAATCATACAGTATTTGTCTTTTTGTGACTGGCGTAGTTAGCCCTGTGTTCTCACCATTCCTCCATGTTGTAGCATATGCCAGAATCTCTTTCCTGTTGAAGACTGAATAATATTTGGGGGTGCCTGTGTGGCTCAGTTGTTAAGCCTCCAACTCTGGATTCGGCTCAGGTCATGGTCTCATGGTCGTGAGTTCGAGCCTCCAGTCAGGCTCTGTTTTGATGGCGCGGAGCCTGCTTAGGATTCTCTCTCTGCCCCTCCCCTGATCACTCTCTCTCCCTCTCTCCCTCAAAATAAATAAACTTTTTTTAAAAGCCTGAATAATATTCCATTGTGTGTGTTACTAGCACGTTTCATTTATTAGTCAGTGGACACTTAGGTTGCTTCTGAGTAGGGAAAGGGTTAACATTAGGCAGGGAAAGATAAGGGACCTTCTGGAGACAGACTGCAGCTCTAAGTTGGAGGCTGAGGAAGTGGCAGCGGAGTTTGGGGAAAAAGAGGCTAAGATAAGCATGTTCCAGACCTGCCTGAGCTAGGTACCATGCATGAAGTCTCACAAACTTTCTGATAAGGTCCCAGTAAGAAGTCAGGAACAAAAATCCTTGGTGGCTGCTCACTAGGGACCCCTCTCACTCTTGAGAGCTTTGTACTTTCTCTCAATAAACTCTATCACTTGGCTCACTCTCTGTTGTCCACAGGATTCATTCTTAGACTCCATAAGACAAGGACCAGTTTTCTCCCACACTCCTGTAACACTTTTACCATTTAGCTATTGTGAATAATGCTGCTATGAATATGGGTGTACAAATCCAATAATAAGGCAACTCTGAAAATCAGATTCTCCCTTTCACCAGGTTTGTGTGTGTGTGTGTGTGTGTGTGTGTGTGTGTGTGTGTATTTACTTCGTTTGTTTGTTGTAGACTATCTCTGTGCTTAAGATTAGCTTGTGATATAAATTTAAGGTCTTCTCAGGTCTTTCCTGAGACCTTCCTTGGGCATACATAATCACTTTTTAATTTTTCTCTTATACACAGTTGCTTTTGAATGACCTAGCTTTTAATATCTAGCTCCCAAAAAGAGGATAAAGAGAAAATTGAAAAGGGGGATCGGGGGAAGCTCTGGGCACTGGATCTTTAGATAAAATCCCCTGGAAGTCACCTCAGTTACACAGGGAGAAACTGCAATCAGTGGTCAGAGAATAGATTCCCAATATTTGGAGGACAGGTTCCTTTTTGTTCATCCTGGATCCGGCAAGCTGTGTGCAGGCTGCTCTAGTAACATGTGCATGGCTGCTTGCCACATGGCTAGGGTCAGGGAGGTTGAAAGCCACTACTGTGCTAAGAGCTGAAATTGACTGAAATGAACCACAATTTACTCTCCAAGTCTTCCCCAGGAAGTTGTAAGAGTTCAATAGACTCCAGAGTTCTAAAATAGTTGTATCAGATAGATTCTTACAGGGCAATTGTTGTCTAGTTCAGGACATAGATTTCTGGCACTTCCTACTTCATCATCTTCCCAGAATCCTCTTTTACATTATTGATTTTTTAATGTTAAATTAATTTTTCACTCCTTAGCTAGACACCATTATGTCATGATGTAATATCCATTTTGCATATTGTTGAAATCAATTTACTAAAATTTTAGACATTTTGAAAATTTGGAGATTTTGAACCTATGTCTATAAGACATTTTGGTCAGTAGCTTTGTGTGTGTGTGTGTGTGTGTGTGTGTGTGTGTGTGTGTGTAATATGTTTTTGTCTGATGATGATGGCCTCAGAATGATTTGGGAAATATTTCCTGATTTTCAATTTCCTGGCAAATTCTTACCGCTATGTAAGTTCTATTTCCTCTTTTCCCTGTTGTTTTTTTCCTGGATTTTCCTAATGGTGTTTTTGTGTAGAACCTAAGTTTTTAGGCTTGTTTGTTTTACTACTACTTATTTTTAAATGTGGCAAATTCTTACCAAAGAAGCTGTATTTTGTGACCAGTTGGTATTAAGGAGGAGCCAGAAAATGTCTTGGCTAGTAAAAAGTAGCACACAAAGAAACCTCTATTTGAATCAGGAATTTCAGTGTCTCTAATAGACAATTATATTGCTTCAGTTGACAAAGAATGATGAGTAGCTATAAGTAGGTTGCCAAATATAGCAAATAAAAATACAGATTACCCAGTTCAAGTTGCATTTCAGATACACAATAGCATGTGTGTGTGTGTGTGTGTGTGTGTGTGTAAGAAATGTCTCATGCAATATTTGGACTATATTTATACTAACTAGTATCCTTTTTATTAAATCTGAAATTCAAACTTAACCTACCCTATTTCTTTTTTTTTTTCTGAAAACCCTACCCACGGGGTCACTCACCACTCACCAATTTTCCTGTGTGATGTGACACATTTAACCAGATGGCATGTCTATGAGTCTCCCTCTTGATACCATGCCTCCTTCAGCACTTCTTCCCTTGACATGCTGTGTGTTCAAAGCTGAGCCAAGGAGGCTCCATAGCTAGACACTTAATGCTGGACACACCTACACAAGTACTTCTGGTGTCTGCCCTTCTCTGTGCTACCTACTGTGGAGACACCTGTGCTCTCAAAGAAGTCCCAATGTGGTGTCCTCCTTCACCCTCCCTAATAAATGTTTCACTCTACTGCCTGCTTTTTTCTTTTTTTTTCTATTTTTTACTACATTTTATGCTTAGTATAGATTTTATTTTTGAATACTATTATCACTGAAGATAGAATATCAATTTCTGTTTTTCTCTTCCTTCTTACTGCTTTCAGAACTGGGTGAAGAAATATTTACTTTGCCAGTTTATACCTGAGGCCTGTTTGTTCTATTTAATAATGTCTTCAATATCTATTAGTTTAATCTTCTTTCTACTTTGTTATCTTTGTATTTTCCCATATTTTCTAAGTTATATTTGTTAAAAACATGTCTACTGTTTTGCAGTGTGCCACATCTTAGAGTTATTTATACATTTCCTTTGCTCTGTTGACCACTGACTTCCCACTTTGTATTTTATTAATTTCTGATATTAAAAAATGTTTTCAATGTTTATTTGTTTTTGAGAGAGACAGAGTGCGAGTGAGGGAAGGGCAGACAAAGAGGGAGACACAGGATCTGGAGCAGGCTCCAGGCTCCGAGCTGTCAGCACAGAACCTGACGCAAGGCTCGAATTCATGGACCACAAGATCATGACCTGAGCTGAAGTCAGATGCTCAATTGAGCCACCCAGGTGCCCCTAATTTCGGGGATTTTTAAAAATCTTCATTATTTTTTCCCAGCATTACATTGCATTGGGTTGGATTTTATTTTGTTATTTTTCTATTTTTTAATTCTATTTTTTTTCTATTTTTACCTACTTTACTTTTTTTATCCAATTTTTGAGAAAGGGAAATATTTAAAACTATTAAGTATCTATGACAGAAGATCAACTTTGTTAATTTAGATGTGCAGTGTTATTATTATTTCCCTTCCTAATTCTCCCATAATGGTTTAAATTTATATTTAACAAAATAATGATATAGCAGCATCCCCTGATCCCCACTGAATTCTGGGAAACCAAATATTTTTAACTTAAATATAATTATATGGTAACTTGCTTATTTCTTAAATATATATATATATCAATTAATATATATATATATTCTTAAATATTCTCTTAAATATATATTTTTTTAATTTACTAACTTTTCTTTTTAGTTGTAAATAGTACAAAAGTAGTTCTAATATAATATTATAGAAAAAAAATGGCCACACTTTTTTCTCCTTGGTTACCTATTCTTCTTTGGAATATAATCTTCCTACCATGTTAGAGGCAGCAATGTACTATTCACTACCTGATCTCCTTCCTTAAGCATTCCTTCTGTTTCAGAAGATGGATATCTAAACTGAGATGAACTAATTCAAGGACAGTAGGAAATTGATAAGAATTTAAAATTAGGATATGAAGTACCTATCCCAGTGAGATATGGCTTCTGAGAATGAGGATAGTACAACAAAAGAGACTTCGAGGATATTACTCTTGGCATTGCTGAATAACTATCCAAAAACTTAATGTCTTCAACAATATTTAAGTTTTAGCTCATGACTTTTGAGGGCCAGCAAAGCAGGTGTTTCTTGGCTTGGCTCCATGGTGAATCTTAGATCAGCTGTGAATCAGGTAAGCACCTCTGCCTGGGGGCATGGGTGGCTGTCAGTTGGATCACCTTGGTTCTCTTCCCTTTGTCTTATTTCTCTATGTCTGTCATGGCCTTCAACAGCCATCTGGCCTGTTCTTATGGCAAGGCTGAAGCATAAGTGCACAAGCTCAAAAGCACAAGAAATCAGGCTAAACAGGCAAAGCCTTTCTAGACACAGAACCTGCACGTGGTTAACTTCCGCCATGTTATTAGTCCAAACAAGTTGAAAGGCCATCTCAGAGTGAGAGTATAGATGCAGAACACAATATTACAGGGCAATAAATGTGGATACAAAAGGACAATTAATGTGTGCCAGAATAGCAATCAGTTACCATAGTCCTCATAGGCAGGATACACTTACTGCTTTTCAAGACCCCCCAGAATCTATTCTTCTCTAACCGTGTCTGCAGTCTGAAAGCCCAGGAATTCATGGTCTATCTTAGCTTCTTATGTGCATCTCCTTGATAAGGAGAACTATGAAGTGAGGAAACACATCATCCACCCCTAATCCCCCATCTTCCAACCCACAATAGAGCAGTGAAACAGGGAAAGACAAGAAGCCGACATTAAACATCACCGTTTGTGAGAAGGATGGATAGGAGGCACATGTCTATTACTGGTCTTAGCCATTCTGAAATTTCCTGGGCAAATGTTTCAAAGTCCTGCAATTCTAGGGATGAAAAATACTCCTAAATTTAGACTGTGGTCCTACACCTTGTCTTGCACTGTGTCCTGCAGCTACATTCAATTTGATTTTTATGCTGAGCCCATTTCTTTCTGTTGACACTTAATATTTTACTGGCTTAAGAAGCTGTATAGGTCAGAAACAGAGTGGGCAGAAACTAAAAAGTTATAGGGCAAAATTCATGACTTTAACACTATTGTATAGGGTCATCAAATAAATAAATTCACAACAATATTTAACCTAGGACTTAAGTCAATCCTGAAAAATAAAACCAGTCATCATAACAAAGAAATCATTAAGAAAATAGATGTATGAGAGAATTAGGAAGATGGATATAGTGAGACAAATATAACCCAAGTTCAATAAAGGGTACAGGATATGTGGTTAAGTAGTCTAGTTTCTGGGTTAAGCCTCTCATAAGTCTTCATTATACTCCTTTTCCTTGAGGTCCAAAAGGAAACCCTCATTCTTTTTCTCACCTTATTCTTTTCTGTAAGCTAATTTTGGCAACATCTTAACCCAAACAGCGTGTGCCTAAATCCTTTGTTGAAATAGACATGTTTTTCTCCTATCTTAATCCTAGATACATTGCAGATTTTCCTCCTTTTTTATTGATCTCCTTGGGCATATGAGTGGAAATACACTTAAATGGAACCATGTTTAAGTAGATATATAAAATATTATTTTCATTATTACTATTGTAGTATGTATCCCCAATAAAAGAATGAAGTGCAAAAAGAATCAATCATGGTATTATCATGGTATTTTCTGGGTGATCATTCTATAAAGTTGTTTATTTTCTCTGCTTACAATTTTTTTAAAACTGAAAATCACACACATATCCTTAGCATTCAGTTCAGTTCAACAATTCTATGTACCTTTGAAAACACACAGGTTACAAGACAGAATTTTTTTTATCACCAATTTTGCCTATTTTCTCTCTTCCCTGCCTTTTGTGATGCAACCATTTCCTATTTTTGATCATTATAAATCAACTTCATTTGTTCTTGGAAGTTATAGAAATGGAATGATAGAGGTGATCGTGTGTGTGTGTGTGTGTGTGTGTGTGCCTGAGTTACTCTGATCAATATAGTGATTTGGGGGTATATCCATGGTGCTGTTTCATTATCTTTTGAAATATGTTGTCTTTTCCATTTTCCATTTCCTTTTTCTGTGGGGATCCCTTTACATACATGTTAGACCATTTGATCTCTGACAGATCTGTTCTTTGTTCTATTTTTTTCACACTTTACTTTTCTTCTTTAAGTTTCTGTTTGATACTTTCTGTTGCTCTGCATTCAAATTCTCTAATTCTTTTCTGTACTGAATTCAATGTGCTATTAAACCCATATAATGAGTTTTCAATTCAGATGTTATAATTTTCATTTGAAACATTTCCATTTCACTCTCTTTTTTTTCCCCCAATGTTTCTATGTCTCTGCTAAAATTCCCTGTATACTTGTTATGATGAGCACTGGGTGTTGTACGTAAGTGATGAATCACTGAATTCCACTCCTGAAACCAGTATTCCACTGTATGTTAACTAACTAGAATTTAAATAAAAATTTGGAAAAATAAAATAAAATAAAATAAAATAAAATTCCTATATACTTAGGTTTCTCACATTTTCAACTATATCCTTTAGTACTTTCACCAGTTACTTTTTTGCCTATCTTTATTTATTTCTTTTAAGACCACTTCCTCACAATTTCCAGAGGTTCTTTCTTTTTTAACAAAAAAGTTTTTAAATGTTTATTTATTATTGAGAGATAGAGGGAGACAGAGCATGAGCATGGGAGGGGCAGAGAGAGGGGGAGACACAGAATCTGAAGCAGGCTCCAGGCTCTGAGCTGTCCGCACAGAGCTGGATGCGGCGCTTGAACTCCCAAACTGTGAGATCGTGACCTGAACCAAAGTCGGACGCTTAACAGACTGAGCCATCCAGGTGCCCCTCTCTTTTTTTTTACATAACAGTTATTTTTAAGCCGTTGAATGGTAATTTTAATATCGAGCCATCTCTGTATCTACTTTTTCTTATTTTTTTCTTTTTTTTTCTTTTTTTTGGAGAGAGAAAGAGCATGCACATGAGTGGGGAGAGGGGAGAGAGGGAGAAAGGGAGAGAATGTCAAGCAGGCTCCATGCTCAATGCAGAGCCTGATGCAGGGTTTGATCCTACAGTCTTGGGATCGTGACCTGAGTCAAAATCAAGAGTCGGGTGCTGAACCTACTGAGCCACCCGGGTGCCCCTCAGCATCTACTTTCGTTGACTAATTCTTTATATATATATATATATATATATATATATATACACACACACACACACACACACACACACACACACTATGGAACTCTCTATCTCTCTCTCTGTCTCTGCTTCTGTTTCTTTGTGGGTTTTGTAAATTTGTTTTTATATGATTGTCTTTTGTGTAAAAGAATAGTATTGGCAGAAATACATCATAGTTACATTTAGAAAAAAAGAATATTCCTTCTTGTAACAAACTGCTGTTATGAAGGCCTCATTCAATTTCCCTGGTACTGAGCTAGGCTTGGGCTTTTTGACACACCCAGTCTGAGTGGCTTTAGCTGTCTTGCTTCATTTCTGCTTCCTCATGGTTTAGAAACTGAGCACGGTTCTTTTCCTTTTGGTGAGGCTTGGGGTCTGAGAACATGTGAGATGCTTGAGATAACTTTGTGCTTTATAGCTGAGCTGCCAGCTCTCCAAATTGTGGAATACTTCTCTGGATTTCTACTAAAATGGAGTCTGGTTTCTGGGGAGTTTCCGTGGGTCTCAAAACCTGCTTTAGGCTTTGCACACCTAGAAAGACTTCTCCAGCTGATATATCATTGCGCTGTTTCTACTCCTTCCGAGGTAACATCTGTGTGTCTTAGATTCATTTCCTCAGATATTCCACTCTGTTTCCATCATTGAAAGGTGGTTTCCTTGTAGCTGTGTGAGGCTACGTAAGCCTTAGTAATGGTGTCTTTTTCAGTCCCCCTGTTCTGCACCCCAGCCCTTGTCATACTGCCTCAAAGCAAATAGTGAAGACTGATAGAACAGTTGGTGAATGAGTATAGACTTATTCTATGTTGAGGGTTCCTTGAAATTCTAATTTTTCAGGTACATCAAGATGCATCATATACATAGAAGTATAATAAAAATCCAGCTTGTTTCTTCCTACTCCCATTAATAGTAAATTCCCTCATTCTCTCATCATTCTGTGGAGATATGCCAAGATCCTGTGTTTTATACAATCTGTTAACCTTCTAGAACCCATATCATGGTTTCTTTGCATCTGGAATTCTCCGATGTGCTCAGAAAAACTATTTGTTTTTGTGGTTTATTCATCTTATTTGATTGTTGGGGGAAAGAAACAATCTTTTGTTATTGTCTATGTCCTAATCAGAAGCTAAGTATTCTATTCCTTGTGTTACATTTATTTCCAAATATTCTTCCAAATTAGCATGCGTTAATTTAGTTATCATAGTAATAAGTGGAGTAAATAAATAGAGTAAAACTAATCAGGTGGTCCACCTTACCCAAAGGAAGTTGTTTAAAACCTAAAACATAAAATACCAGGCTTTAAAAGAGAAGTCATTTGGGGCGCCTGGGTGGCGCAGTCGGTTAAGCGTCCGACTTCAGCCAGGTCACGATCTCGCGGTCTGTGAGTTCGAGCCCCGTGTCAGGCTCTGGGCTGATGGCTCAGAGCCTGGAGCCTGTTTCCGATTCTGTGTCTCCCTCTCTCTCTCTGCCCATCCCCCGTTCATGCTCTGTCTCTCTCTGTCCCAAAAATAAATAAACGTTAAAAAAAATTTTTTTTAAAATAAAAGAGAAGTCATTTCCTTTACATTAAGAGGTAATTTACTTGTTGAAGGCAAACATTTTCTATCGTCTTGCTTTTTGTTACTTTTATAAATGTTGAATTTATAATAAAAGTCTTCATTTATCCTCCTCTATGTTGCTAGAAACTGAAGAAACACTAGTATGTTAGGATACCAATAGCTGAAAGAGAATCTTACCTTTCTTATATATGTGATCAAGATAGAGAATCAACAGAGTATTCACCAGCACTTGCCAGTATTCAGTAGTATAAAACACATTACAATTCAAACAATAAACATTTTAGCATATTAAAGCTTGAGGATCAATCAGGTAAAATAAAGCAAACCAACCAACCGCCAACAGCAAAAAGTTACACACTCATTTTACAACTCACAAAGAACTTCGATTTACCAGTGTTACATTCATATCTATATAAGCACACATTTCTACCTCATCCTTCTGGAAAAAATAACAGGTTCATAACACTTTAGAAAAGTTGCACAGGGAATTGAGTGATTAATGCAGAATCAATACTACTACCAAAGAGTCTACCTGATTTATCTTACAATCAACATGGGAAAACCATTTTGATGTTATGACTCAGCAGATGTCAAGATGTAAACCTTTCACAAAATGATTTCAGGGCAGGAGTTAACTTGCTTACTCTGCAGAACCAGGCGAGAGAGAAAATGCTAGTAAGAGTTCACCCAAGGATGTGCCTCAAATGTATTGAGTATTCTTTCTTATTTTTTCTTCCTTTCATCCTCTCTCCCCCGATTCACCCCTCCAACTATTGTTAGAAAGACTAAAAACGATGCAGTCCGCAATAAAGTGGGTGGAATATTAGTTACCTAGAGAAATTATGTTAGTGTGAAATGACTAAGCAAGACCATTTTTACTAAAACTTGGCTGGGATGGATCTGAGCTGCCAAGTGAGGTACATAGAGAATTACAGCCATTTGAAATTTACAACTACATGGTTTCTGTTTCAGAGAGTCCTTCAACTCTTTGAATATTAAAGATTCCCACCCTCACCCCAGAAACAGCCCTGATCCATCACAAAACTCTCATCTCATAGACAATGGGACTTATGGAAGTGTGTTGCCAACTACGTTAATAATAATAATGATAATAACAATAAATAAAAGCCAAGGAAATTCTAATGTAGTGCATCTAAAACTCACCAGGATGGAGTGAATTGCCTAGGGTTCTGGAAAAGTAAATATGGCCTCTACACAAAAATTGTTCAGAAGCCTGAACCCATATAAGTTGACTTTATTGTAACAAATATCCTTTGTATTTTGTTTTATATAATTGTTTGCACACCACCCCCATCTCTGTGTACATACACAGTCCTCCCCTTCTCCATGATCTCTGCATGGAAAGTCCCTTCTCATTCTTCAGGTCAAGTGTAAATGTCACCTCCTCTTCTTAGAAACCTTCCTTGACTACCTTATCTCAATCTAGGCATCTTGTTTATTTCCTAAAGGGCCCTTAAAAAATGATTCTCTATTACTTTCTCTGCCTAATCATCAGTTGATAAAGGCAGGACCATGTCTGATGTTCTGGGATGTTAGACATTTAGCAACTGCCACACTGCAATGCACAGAGGATCTCAGTTAATATTAGTGAATAAACAAATACATTAAATAATAGATCTCCCATGGAGTCTCCTGTGACCCTTTCTAATAGAAGTACTTTTCTCTAAGTCTCTTCTCTAAGTAGTAATGAAATTATTGGGTTCTGGTTGCAAGTAACAGAAACCCAATATAAATTATCTTAAGCCCCAGAAGGGATATTATTAACACATACAACAACAACAACAACAACAAAACAAAGATTGGTCTTCACACAAATGGCAGGGTCCACTTTATAAATGGTATCAGCACCTCAGAATTACTGTTTCTCTCTTTTCGTCCTTCACCACTGCTTCCCACTGAGTCAGTTTTATTTTCAAGCAAATTCTCTATATGTAAGAAATATGGTCCCCAGTAGATTCAGGCCTACATTGAATCAGCTTAGCAACAACAGAAAGAAAGCATCTTTTTGTTACCACAATGAATGACCCTTGGAAGACACTAATTAATCTGGCTGGATTAATCTGTGAAGCCAAACGAATGAAGACATTGACTGGCCAAACTTGATTCATTGTCCAACTCTATCATCCAAAACACACCTCCCAAAACTTCCTAGAGTGAATTTTTTGCTCGTGAAAGAAGGCTTATTTTACCAGAATAAGAAAGCAAGAATAGAATGTTCTGGAAAGACCAAAGTATATTAATCTGATTCACCACACATTTCACCTGTAACTCTTCTAGAGTTAGTTGCCACTTTATACCCTTTATGAAGGTGTGGAATATACAAACCACAGTTTGTGGTACATTAGATTCTTGGTTGTTATGTCTGAGTTTCCATTGTGTTAAACAGAGTTCCTGGGGTGCCTGGGTGGCTCCGTCAGTTCAATGCCCTATTCTTGAGATTCTCTCTCTTCCTCTGCCCCTCTCCCAGCTCACACTCTCTGTCTCCCTAAAAATAAAAATTATAAAAAGTAAAAAGTAAACAAAGTTCCTAGTTTACTACTTTCTCCTAATAAATGTCTTATGGATGAATTCATGAATGAATGAATGAATATTTTTCTGAACTTTTCAGCCGGACTTGTGTTGAATTTTCTAATTAGATTTATAATATAACTTTGTCTCATGAGAATCACTGTTTTTAGGTGGAAGGCAGGGGTGAGTGACAGAATAAGAGGACATTTCTATGGCCAGTGACTATAATTTCAGACAAGAGCATTCCCCAAAAGAATCCACAAAATAGGATGAGCACAGAGAAACCACCATGAAACAGTTCTGAAAATGTAGAAATAAGCCACTACCATCTGGAATTTTACTTAAATTTTTTTTTTTTTTTACTGAAACTTTTACTGGAATTTTTCTCTACTTCCTCTTTCAAGGGAAAAAAAACAAAAGAAAAGGCTACGTTCTGAGCTCAAAGGAGATTCAGATAGGCTACAATGTTTGAAGCAAACTGAAGTCATCACTAAAATCTATAGATTCCTTTAGTTCTCTATGGTATACAGTAAAGCAATATATAATCCATTTGTGACTACATGTTATTGAAAGGTCTCGAAACCATATACAACTTTGAGTTTGTATGAAATTCGGGAATAATTCTTACTACTTACTTTAATTTTTGTAATTTCATAAGGCCTCAGCACAAAACAACTATCAAAGTTCTCGTAGACTCTGTTAATAAAAAAGCAACCAAATCAGCAATTCTCAAATACTTATAATTTTTGCTTTTTCCATTCAGTACTACAAAGGGAGAAACTTTAATAATCAGTTAAGTTATATATTTTCATAGTCGCATGGAAAACTTTTTCACTCCCCCAGTGGTTCTTGTGAGATATGGTTAATTTTGGGAAGCTAGAATTATGAGAAATTTTTGCTCTAAACTATAATTCTAATATCTAGCTCTGTTAATTATTACTACTACTGTCCAAATTTAACCAAGATTTTTAGAAGGATTTTTTATAACAAATTGATTTGAAAATTTAATGAAACATATTCATTAATATGATTAATATGATTAATATTAATAATGAAATTATATTCAAACAGGTTATAAACAAGGTGTTTAAAATCAAATTATTTAAAGAACGTAAGAACAGTAAAAGTACTCATGCCCTAACAGCCACCAAAATATAGTTTAAAGATATGCTCCTATAAATATTTTGGTTGAGGTGCCTGTGTGGCTCGGTTGGTTAAGCGTCCAACTCTTGGTTTTGGCTCAGGACATGATCATTTTGTGAGTTAGAGCCCTGCATTTAGCTATGTGCGGACAGTGAGGAGCCTGCTTGGGATTCTCTGTCTCCCTCTCTCTCTCTGCCCTTCCCCACTCATACTGTCTCTCTCAAAATAAATAAACTCCAAAAAATAATAAATATTTTGGTCACTTCTTTAGGTCATTTTATTTATTTACTATTTTGTCATTTTATCACTTCCTCCACTCTAAAGTGAGACAGTTGGCCCCAAGTCAGTCAGTAGTATGTTGTGGTGTTGGGACTGGTGTGTTGGGATCTTTGGCTTTGTGACAGCAGGTCTAGAAATGTACAGCTATTTGGCTATTGGAAAAGAAGTGACTCTGTAGTGAAGTCAACACAGAGATGGCAAGTAGAGTTGAGTAATTGCTGGGAAGTGTGGCCTGTTCCAATCAAACCATCTTCATGCATTGTCTGTGTTATTGTTGAAAATATTTAGAATTGGATTTTCTATAATTTAAAACAAAATACATTGCTATGTCTTATAAATGATGCTGACACATATAAAAACTGAAGCAATATGATGTTGGTGAAAGAGTTGGAAAAAAAAAAAAAGATGAATAGAATAGAAGAGAGCCCAGAAACCAGCCAAAGGGGACATACAGGAAAGAAACTACTTAAGAAGATTGGGGGAAAAAAATCCAAGACTGATGTTTTCTATTGTACTAAAAGATTTCATAGTATCAAATCAGGTAGAAAATTTCCAAATTTATTCTGTGATGTCATTATAATGCTGATTTCAAGAGAAGAAAATTATGACACAGAAAAATTAACTATGGACATAACAAGTTGGATTATATGTTAAAAGATTTAAAATAAAATATAGGCAAGAAAAATACAGAAATGTGTAAAAGAAAAATATGTCCTAAGTTACTAGCATTTATTTTAGGAAATTAAGGATAGTTTAAAATTTGATGATCTATCACTGAAGTCCACTGCATTAATAAATTTAAAATTAAAAAATAAGACAATTAATAAATTGTTATTGATAGAATTCTTCTGGAATTTGAAAAAATCTCATCAACAAAAAACAGAGGAAAATTTTGTTCGGTTGATAAACATAATAATGTTCAGTGTTGAGTAAACATTTATCACTGAAGAGTCTATCCAATTCAATAAAAATAAAACAGACAAAAAAGAGTCATTATTCTCCCCAATATGTCTATCAATTAAAATTTTTCTAGTAAAAAAATATATACCCACATGTTTTTATGTTTGATAAGCTGATGCCATAATTTATTTAGAAAAGTTATGGTCAAGTTCGTGAGGACTATTTTGGGAAAAGAAAAGAAAATGTTGTAGTGGTGATATTACTAGATACAAAGGTATAATTGCATGGGAAAATATACAGGAAAAGATACATATATTAGTGAAGTAAACTAATAATATGTGTGTGTATAAATGACATTAAAAAATATTATTTTCACATATTAGGAAAAAGATCCTTTAATAAATGAAACAGGGTCTGTGGATTAGAGAAATTTGAAGTACAAAAAAACCAAATGTATTCCACATAAAAATATAAAAAATAAATATGTAAAATTACAAAATACTCAAGGAAAATGGGAAAATTTATTTTTATTATCTAGAAATATGGAAGGCTTTGTTTCTTAGGACAAGAATGGAAGTCATAAAAAATATTAGTAAATGAGTAGAAACAGTTTTCAAGGTCAATCTGATGTACCTATGAACATTTTTGTGATGAACAAAACCATTAAGCTAGCAAAAGTTACAAAATGAGGTATTTTCAAGGATGTCCATTATAGGATTACAAGCTACCTAAATATCTATCAATACAGGGAATAATTAAATCAATTTTTATACAACCAAAGTGTTCCAACACTATGAGCTAGAAAAAGAATAGTTTATGTTCATATAAACTAAAAGTAAAGACTGTCTATGATTTTTTTCACTAAAAATTAGAAATACTTGGAATCACATGATTCCATGATTATAAAAATAATTAAATATGTAAAATATTTGAATGTGCATATTTGAAACTTTAGAGGTATAAACATCAAATTGTTAACCTTTAGTTCTCTTAGGTGGTGTTGGAACAAAACAGGCAAATTAACTTTTTATGGATTACAATGTGTATTTCAACATTTTAAGCAACTGTACTATTTTTGTACTTTTAACATTTTTAAAAATCATGTTTTCTGATATTCTTTCTTATCATTTGTTCCAGATCTTGTAGTTACTGTGTTAAATAGATGTTGCAATAAATATATCAAGGAAATGAAATAAAGTTTTTATTTCAATATAACTACTTGGACAATGTGCTTAAATTCGTAGTGATAAATCAAGTTTCAAATCTTTACCTGTGAGAATTATTGCCTATTAATTTCTATATTGGTAAACTCATTACTGTATGTTCATTTTACTTTACTGCAGTATTTAACAACTGAAATTTTGATCTTGTAGATATTGTATCACTTAATTTCAAATGTGATGACTTGTTTTATTTTTACCCTGTATACCAGTACCAGGCCTATAATTACCAAAATAGCATAAAGTGAAATTCAGATTTTTCTTAATGATGTGCATCTCATAGCCCAGTTAAATATCAAAATACAATATAATTTTATATAGAATATATAATTTTATATATAATTTATATATATTATATATATAATTTTATATATAATTTATATATAATTTATATATAATTGTATATATAATTTATATATAATATATAATTATATAACCTATATAATTTTTATATAGAATATATATATAGCTATATATATGTATTTTTAGAAAGTAAGATATAGAAAATAAGCTATATATAGCTTTAGCTATATATATATAGTATATATATGCTATATATATATATATACTATATATATAGTAAGATATAGAAAGTAAGCTATACATTACTTTAGAAAGTAAGCTATATAGCTAGATAGCTAGATGGCTATAGCTATATATATATTTTGTTTGTTTGTTTGTTTGTTTTTTAGGAAGTAAGATCCTATTACTAACTTCAGATTGACCAATCTACATAATATCCTGGTTTTACTCACATACTCATTTGAGGAAATAAAAACCAGTGAAATTTCATCAACATTTAATTATAATTAAGGAGATCTGGAATAGCATCATCAAACTGCATTCTTTACCTTTAATTTTGTCCATAAACCATTTTTAAAGTAGACTAGGGACAATAGAAAGTTAAAACACACCAATAATAAATTGATTCACCCTTCTTCTCTAGGCAATATTCTCTCTCTAGAGAGAGAGAGAGAGAGACTGAGCAAGTGCACAAGTCGGGAAGAAGGGCAGAGAGAGAGAGAGAGAAAGAGGGAGACTCTTAAGCAGTCTCCATGCTCAGCACGGAGCCCAACCCAGAGCTTGATCCCATGACCCCTGGGATCATGACCTGAGCCAAAATTAAGAGTCAGATGCTCAACCGACTGAGCCACCCAGGTGCGCCTATATATACATATATATATATATACTTAATATGGGAGTATTCTGTAGCTAGCTTGTGCCTTGCTTAATTCAGCCATCAAGTACACAAAACTGTCAACAAATAAATACTCTGCAGGTGCCCTGAACAGGATCATCCATGTGCACACACTACAATGATGATACTTTGTTTCTAGAATCACATATACTAGAATTTGGTTCATGCATCAAATATACATTAACTGTGTAACTTTGAGTGAATTACATAACCTCTTTAAGCCTTAACTTGTTCATCAGGAAAACTGAACTGATAATGAATAGTATCTAATACATAGGTTGCTTTGGAAATTAAATGAGATTATGCACACGAAGACCCAGTTTATGTCTTGGCATGTCACAAACGGTTAAAACACAAATATCTTCACTCCATTTTGTTCTCACTCTTCCCCAAATCTGATGAATCAAGATCCTAGCAAAATGATCTTCTGAACAAAGGAAAAAAGAGAAAGGAAGGAGCGAGGGAATGGAGGAAAAGGGAGAGAGAACTCTGAGTGCAATCGTCAGATTTTTCTGAGATTGACATTCACCAGAACTGTTATAATTTCAATATTGCAATTAGTGGCAATTTTTTTTTCATCCCACAGAATTCACGAAGGCATTTTATCCTGACCTATAATTGTAACAAGGTAGTCTTTGAAGGCCAGCAATAATAAATCCATTTTAAAACATCTTTTTATTAGTACTCTCAACAAACCTAAGATGAACTGAACAGCAATTGCAGCTCATTTTACAGACGGGAAATAAAATGAGGTTCTTAGTTATCATAATTTACGTGACATGCTTTACACATTAAATCCCTAATGGCGGCGACTTAAACTTAATTCCCTTGACTACGTGCCTAATCCTTTAATGGTTCTTCCTTCTATTTTCTGTTATTTAGTGTCACTGTAGTCAGTGATGGTTTCTTTTTCAGTTTGGCAGCACAGAATTTAGCTATTGGTACAAACTCAAAACAGCTTCTTCCTACTACTGTTGTTGTTTGTTGTTGTTGTTGTTTTCCTTAGGTTATTCCAACGTATATTTAAACAAGTATAATTTCCCTGGCTCAAATTAGGGAAGAATCCAACTGACATCTTCTCATAAAAGATTTTCCTCTCTTCAGGTGGCATGAAATCCATTCTTGCCATGGAACCTGAATTTGTAACAGCAATGAAAAGGGTTAAGGGTAAAATAAGATAAAGATTTAAAGGCTAGGTAGACATCCTGGAACCAGAAAGTCCTTATTCTCCCAAATCTGTGTCCATATGGCGTGATGGACATTTCAGGGTCAAAGGAACAGAGAAAGCACACTTGTAGAAATGAAACTTACACCCAACACTGCCCATTATTTTGTAGTAATTAGAGTAAACACGGTTTGCAGAGCTCTGAGACTGGTAATACAGGAGCACAGCAGGCATGTTTTGTCTCTATCTAAGCCTTTCACATAGATTTGTAGACCACTGTAACAATAGAAAATCCTTTGAGATGTGGTTATGTTTTTATTGACATAGTGAACGACCCAGCATCCATGATGTTCTGGCAGAGAATTGATCCCCTCTTAATGCGTTTTTTAGAGCCTTGTTTCTTTTCATCACTGTGACTTACTATAGTCTATCTTGAAAGGTAAATATGTACTAGGGCACATTCTTTCTAATAAAAAAAAAAGGCTTAACAATCCTGAATACTTCTTTCTTCCTTATAAATTTCACTTAATACATGTACAAAGGCTAAATTCAATAAGCACTTTTATGCAAATGCTGAACAGATCAAAATCTTAAGTGACAATATTAGATATTTAAAATAAAAACAGATTAGGTCTACTTAAGCTTGTAAATCATTCTCACCAGTATATATGTAAACAAACAATATTCCTAATATTCCTCTCTACCATTAATTCTTGAATGTCCTATACATTGATAATTTGAAAAATCTATCAAGCAGAATTTAGTATATCTTCCTTTATTTTCTCATCCTTATATATCACTGTGTATTTAATTCTCTTTAATATAATGAAAATACATTTTCTTTATTTTAATAGGGCATGTCTGGATGACCAAATCAATTCTTTAAAACCCTAAAAATAAAAGTTAAAGCATCTACTGTATATCCAAATATATTTGCATATAGACCACTTGCTAGGCTTGGTCTAGCATACATTAAAATTTGGCAAATAACCCATCTTCAAATGAAAAAAAAAATTTTTTTTTTTTTTAATGTGGGCACCTCCAACTTCGTGTAAGAATAAGAAGCAACCACAGCCAGCTTTTTGGAAATCTGTTCAGCTATAATTTCCATTTTATTCTATCCATTACGTTTCCAAATTTGAATGCCTGACAAATGCCTTCTCAAAGGGTAGAACATTTCCACTTATTTTGCTTTCCAACTGCACACAACTTTTCAACACCCCCCCCCATTAATAGGCCTTATTCAAAATTGTTTTTGTTGAATTCATTTATTTTTTACTAAGTTTCTTCACTGAAGGATATAAACCCTTGTCGAAAGGGTCAGTTTCCACACTGAAGCTCTCAAGTACCTAATGTATGATCAGCCAGAGAAGCAATACTGAGATTACTTCAATAAATATTCTCAAGTTCAAGCAGTACCCATCCCCAAGCTCAAGGCTAGCTCATGTTTAGCAAAAAAAAAAAAAAAAAAAAAAAAAAAAAAAGCTGGTCTGCGATTGGAGCCTTGCATCAGGCACCTTAGGGAATAAGATCTATTAAGTACACAGAGATTTACAATTAACAGAGACCAACTCTATGTACAGTTCCCTTTTGGAGTATCAAGTAATGTCAGTAATAGCTTCACAAACCCATTTTCAAAGGTGGCTGCGTATTCTTGACTTCTCTTCTAAATGCTGGCACTTAGCATTATAAACAATTATATTTCAAATTTAAATGCAATATTCTGTGCTTCTAATTTTATTCTGAGTATGTTTTCTGTTTTTCTGGGAGATAATGGGGACATGAGGATGATGATGATGATGATGATGGTGTCAATAATGACAGTGATAACAAAAGTTATCTTTGCCTTAGCTGATACTAGTTTACCAACCAGTTACTTATATTTTTGCTAATGACCCCCAAACCTGTAGGGCAGGCATTAATGTACTCATTTTGTATATGAGTAAACCTAATTTCAGAGTTAGAGTAACTTTGCTCAAAGTCCCAAGATAACAAACTTCAAGTTCAAGCTTTTTATACTATATCCCAATTCCTTTTATCTCTGGGAAGCTTCAGATTGTGGAACGAAGCCTCCTCCAGAGAACAACACTCAAAATGTTGACTAGGGATTTACCATGTGTCCATGCGTGCCTAACAATGTCTAAGTAGATGGGGAGCGTCAATGAAACATTCAATATGATCACACTTTTTTTTTGTGAGTTAAATGAAGATTATCTTGCTTTGGGAACAAATTAGAGGACTCTTGATAACAGCACATTATGAAAATACAAATCAAATTAAGAGAATTCAGGTGTTAAACCTTAAACCCCTGAGGACAGGGATGAAGCCTAAATCATCTTTTTCTTGCAGAGAATGTAGCAGTTTCTCTACAAAGGTAGTTGTTTATTGAATGAATGTATGATTGAATGAAAGTGAACCTCAGTGGCATTCTACTGAGGCATGACTACTGTTCAGTCATCACTCCAGTTAGTGCCCCAGTCCTGGCAATCCTGACAACATTGTCTTCTCAATCTTTTTTGAATATATCCCTTTCATGTTTCTTCTGTCAGTTATAGATTCACACAGAGCAAAAAACAAACCATCCAACAAACAGCAACAAACAACTCAAGTAGCTCCCACCAATAAACAAAAATAACTCGAAATTTTTATTCAAGAATTCACACCAAGGGCACTTGGGTGGCTCAGTTGGTTAAGTATCCGACTTTGGCTCAGGTCATGATCTTATGGCTCATGAGTTCGGGCCCCACATCAGGCTCTGTGCTGACAGCTCAGAGCTTGGAGCCTGCTTCCGATTCTGTGTCTCCCTCTTCTGCCCTTCCCCTGCTCACACTCTGTCTCTCTCTCCTTCGAAAATAAGTAAACATTTAAAAAGTTTAAAAAAAATTCATACCAACTGAAATAGGACTCATATCACCTTCTCTATTTTTCTTGGAACATCAGGCCAACTTGTTTTTATCTTTTATAAATCCCTGTAATTTCCATCTTCACACTGTTTTTGAATCTTTGAATCAGTTGCCTGTATTTTTAAATTTTTAGATTTCACAGACCATCTGAATTTATGGCTTGCTTTTGAAAAATTAGATGTTGCTATGCTGAGTCCTTCTCTGAAGTGTAAAACTGAGATCCTACAGTCTTGCTTAGATGAAGTACGCACTGTCCAATTCAGCCTTATTTCCACTATTCAATTTGTGTCTGCATCACTGAGGCCAAAAGTCACATCCACACTAGGGCTAAAATAAAATATTTCCTGCCCCAGACACACTCACTTGAGTCTGTGACTGTTTCTTTCTACAGATGATCCCCTTCAACTTCCAGCAGGTCCTGCGATTATTTCCTACTTTAGTGCTGGCCCACATTCATTCTAGCATCTTAGATCTGTGGCTTTAGGCAAATTAACAGTGTTGAGCTTCAGTCTCTGACTATAATGTGACCTAGTAAGTAGGCTTGCCTGCCTTTTAATATTACTGTAAACATTAAGTGAGGCGTTTCTCATTAAGCACTAAGGACTTTGTTGGACACTTAGTAAATGCTCTCAGTACATACTAACTTCCTTTGATGATGATGATGCTAATGATCTGTAGTTTTTCCATAGCCATATGTAAAAATCAACTGACATGGGAATTCCCTGGTACGGTAGAGTGAAAGTAATCTGGGATAAGTATAGAGGCATAAAGAGGGATAAAGCAAGTCCCACTGAAATCACTTCTGAATTTCTAAATATATGATAATAGATAGAGAAGACCATTTAGACATAAGAGATGAAGTGAAATATTGTCTCGACCTATATACAGACAGAGAATGAAAAAGAGTGGGCCAGAAACAGGTTCAGAGAAGGGAGCCAGGCTGATACACTGGGGCAGCGTGGGAGCATGGGCTCTGTGTTATAGAACTATATTGATAAGAAATCAGAGATGACAGAACATTGTCTCTGCTCTTCTTAGAACCAACCTTCCAATAACTGTAGTTAGGACAAGAGGGAAATGCCGCATAAGGTTTAGCTTCCTAGTAGTGTACTCTCACAGGCGATGAGGACAAATGTTTCTAACCTCTTCATGCATCCTTCAGCTTCTTGCGTTTATATGAAATCCATTTGACACAGAATAATAATAGCTGACATTTATTAAGCATTTTCTATGGACCCATTCTAAGCTCATTATGTATTTTGATCATTTAATATTCATGATCCTATGAGTCATAGCAAAGAAATAAAATAGTGATGTGGAGAGTGAAGGAGGCTTGGGTCTTAGAGTTTGACAGCTAGGATGGAGACAGACATTGATGGCTAAGAGTCAGTGATAATCAAAATAGATTTGTTCGCTACAATTGACAGGTTCAGATATTTTATTTGATGTTAGGAGAGAGGTGGTTAGGGGGATAAGGGAGCCTAATATGATTCTAAGATTTTTCGTTAGGATGTATTGATGCATGTAAATGTCATTATGGAATAGAGTGAATTCAGGAGGAAAAAGCAGGGTTGTGGAAGTAAGACACGAATTCAGACATGAACACATTGATTTTGAAGAGCTTATGGACAATGAAATGTATATGTCTAATATTGCTTTGACTGGCTGATTTCTGATATAAGGTGTAGACAGTTTCTTAGTACGAATATTGGTTTCGAGTTGTTACACCATGGCCTGCACACCACCAGACTTCCTGTAACCTTGACCTTGGGCAAGTCATGTGATTAGAAAATGGTGATTATAATGCCTACAAAGTAGACTCTTTTAAGAATAACTGACATGTGATGGCTCTGAATAAATGTTATTTCATCAGTGTGATTATTTTTTAAAAAATCATGGAAACTATATTAGACAATAAATGAGCTCCTATTAGGTACTAGAAAACATGGCTGGAATTATAAGATGTATTCAAGACATACTCTAGATATTTTAGTGTGGGCTTAAGGCACAAATATTTAATATTATTGCTAACAGCTTTATTAATGAAACCCCATTTTCTCAACCCTCATTATATATTAAAATCACATGGAGACTTTTCTTTAAGCCCAACCCCTGACCCAGAGTCTTTAAACTAAAATCCCTGGGAATGATTGGATGTGCTGTCAGTGTTCTGAACCACCTGCACAGCCCATACCATTAGCCTGGTTGGGTCATTTAAAAAGAAAAAAAGCCATTAATGAAGTTGCTTGTACTGTTTCTCTTGATTAGTGATGAGGCTTTGAATAATTTGTATCCCAAGATTTGTAGCAAGTGATTTTCTGTTTTTCAGGCTTCCTTCTAGAGAACAGAATTATTCTTAAAAAAAAACAAAAACAAAAACAAACAAAAAAAATGCTTAGCCTTATGATATTTGAATCTGACTTCTACCTTCAGGCCTCCTTTCCCAGTTTTAAAGAAACAGAACTTCATTTCTTTCTAATGTGAAATGCTCTTATGATGCACTCCCTTTCCACCTTTGCCAGGTCGCTTTAAATAAAATGCAGATGCAGGAAAAGAACTTCCCAGAAAGACAAAGAAGGGAATGTATCCAGGGTATGGTTTCTTTGACAAAGCAGATTAAAAGACTTCTTTTTAGGCTTAGAAGAAGACAGAGAAAAGAAGCAGACTGGCCTTT